>NW_026601039.1:22500-85584 GCF_029448725.1 Salvelinus fontinalis
GTGTCAAGTAATTATCTTTTTGTTTTCTCATGATTTGGTTGGGTCTAATCGTGCTGTTGTCCTGGGGCTCTGTGGGGTGTGTTTGTGTTTGTGAACAGAGCCCTAGGACCAGCTTGCTTAGGGGACTCTTCTCCAGGTTCATCTCTCTGTAGGTGATGGCTTTGTTATGGAAGGTTTGGTAATCGCTTTATTTTAGGGGTTGTAGAATTGAACAGCTCTATTCAGGATTTTGTTAATTAACTGTGATGGGATTAATTCTGCTCTGCATGCATTATTTGGTGTTTTACCTTGTACACAGAGATTTTTTATTTTTTTTATTCTTTATGCAGAGTCTCAATTTGGTGTTTGTCCCATTTTGTGAATTCTTGGTTGGTGAACGGACCCCAGACCTCACAACCATGAAGGACAATGGGTTCTACAACTGATTCAAGTATTTTTTGCCAGATTGTATTTTAAATGTTATGTTCCTTGTGATGGCATAGAAGGCCCTTCTTGCCTTGTCTCAGCTCTTTCACAGCTTTGTGGAAGTTACCTGTGGCGCTGATGTTTAGGCCGAGGTACGTATAGGTTTTTGTGTGCTCCAGGGCAACAGTGTCTAGATGGAATTTGTATTTGTTGTCTTGGCAACTAGACCTTTTCTGGAACACCATTGTTTTTGTCTTATTGAGATTTACTGTCAGGGCCCAGGTCTGACAGCATCTGTGCAGAAGATCTAGGTGCTGCTGTAGGCCCTCCTTGGTTGGGGACAGAAGCACCAGATCATCAGCAAACAGGAGACATTTGACTTCAGATTCTAGTAGGGTGAGGCCGGGTGCTGCAGACTGTTCTAGTAGGGTGAGGCCCGGTGCTGCAGACTGTTCTAGTAGGGGGAGGCCGGGTGCTGCAGACTGTTCTAGTAGGGGGAGGCCGGGTGCTGCAGACTGTTCTAGTAGGGGGAGGCCGGGTGCTGCAGACTGTTCTAGTAGGGGGAGGCCGGGTGCTGCAGACTGTTCTAGTAGGGTGAGGCCGGGTGCTGCAGACTGTTCTAGTAGGGTGAGGCCGGGTGCTGCAGACTGTTCTAGTAGGGTGAGGCCGGGTGCGGCAGACTGTTCTAGTAGGGTGAGGCCCGGTGCTGCAGACTGTTCTAGTAGGGTGAGGCCGGGTGCTGCAGACTGTTCTAGTAGGGTGAGGCCGGGTGCTGCAGACTGTTCTAGTAGGGTGAGGCCGGGTGCTGCAGACTGTTCTAGTAGGGTGAGGTGCTGCAGACTGTTCTAGTAGGGTGAGGCCGGGTGCTGCAGACTGTTCTAGTAGGGTGAGGCCGGGTGCTGCAGACTGTTCTAGTAGGGTGAGGCCGGGTGCTGCAGACTGGTCTAGTAGGGTGAGGCCGGGTGCTGCAGACTGTTCTAGTAGGGTGAGGCCGGGTGCTGCAGACTGTTCTAGTAGGGTGAGGCCGGGTGCTGCAGACTGGTCTAGTAGGGTGAGGTGCTGCAGACTGTTCTAGTAGGGTGAGGCCGGGTGCTGCAGACTGTTCTAGTAGGGTGAGGTGCTGCAGACTGGTCTAGTAGGGTGAGGCCAGGTGCTGCAGACTGTTCTAGTAGGGTGAGGCCGGGTGCTGCAGACTGGTCTAGTAGGGTGAGGCCAGGTGCTGCAGACTGTTCTAGTAGGGTGAGGCCGGGTGCTGCAGACTGTTCTAGTGGGGTGAGGCCGGGTGCTGCAGACTGGTCTAGTAGGGTGAGGCCGGGTGCTGCAGACTGGTCTAGTAGGGTGAGGCCGGGTGCTGCAGACTGTTCTAGTAGTGTGAGGCTGGGTGCTGCAGACTGGTCTAGTAGGGTGAGGCCGGGTGCTGCAGACTGGTCTAGTAGGGTGAGGCCGGGTGCTGCAGACTGTTCTAGTAGGGTGAGGCCGGGTGCTGCAGACTGGTCTAGTAGAGTGAGGCCGGGTGCTGCAGACTGTTCTAGTAGGGTGAGGCCGGGTGCTGCAGACTGTTCTAGTAGGGTGAGGCCGGGTGCTGCAGACTGGTCTAGTAGGGTGAGGCCGGGTGCTGCAGACTGTTCTAGTAGGGTGAGGCCGGGTGCTGCAGACTGGTCTAGTAGGGTGAGGCCGGGTGCTGCAGACTGTTCTAGTAGGGTGAGGCCGGGTGCTGCAGACTGTTCTAGTAGGGTGAGGCCGGGTGCTGCAGACTGGTCTAGTAGGGTGAGGCCGGGTGCTGCAGACTGGTCTAGTAGGGTGAGGCCGTGTGCTGCAGACTGGTCTAGTAGGGTGAGGCCGGGTGCTGCAGACTGGTCTAGTAGGGTGAGGTGCTGCAGACTGGTCTAGTAGGGTGAGGCCGGGTGCTGCAGACTGGTCTAGTAGGGTGAGGCCGGGTGCTGCAGACTGGTCTAGTAGGGTGAGGTGCTGCAGACTGGTCTAGTAGGGTGAGGCCGGGTGCTGCAGACTGTTCTAGTAGGGTGAGGCCGGGTGCTGCAGACTGGTCTAGTAGGGTGAGGCCGGGTGCTGCAGACTGTTCTAGTAGGGTGAGGTGCTGCAGACTGTTCTAGTAGGGTGAGGCCTGGTGCTGCAGACTGTTCTAGTAGGGTGAGGCCGGGTGCTGCAGACTGTTCTAGTAGGGTGAGGTGCTGCAGACTGTTCTAGTAGGGTGAGGCCTGGTGCTGCAGACTGTTCTAGTAGGGTGAGGCCGGGTGCTGCAGACTGTTCTAGTAGGGTGAGGCCGGGTGCTGCAGACTGGTCTAGTAGGGTGAGGCCGGGTGCTGCAGACTGTTCTAGTAGGGTGAGGCTGGGTGCTGCAGACTGGTCTAGTAGGGTGAGGCCGGGTGCTGCAGACTGGTCTAGTAGGGTGAGGCCGGGTGCTGCAGACTGTTCTAGTAGGGTGAGGCCGGGTGCTGCAGACTGTTCTAGTAGAGTGAGGCCGGGTGCTGCAGACTGGTCTAGTAGGGTGAGGCCGGGTACTGCAGACTGGTCTAGTAGGGTGAGGCCGGGTGCTGCAGACTGGTCTAGTAGGGTGAGGCCGGGTGCTGCAGACTGTTCTAGTAGGGTGAGGCCTGGTGCTTCAGACTGTTCTAGTAGGGTGAGGCGCTGCAGACTGGTCTAGTAGGGTGAGGCCGGGCGCTGCAGACTGTTCTAGTAGGGTGAGGCCTGGTGCTTCAGACTGTTCTAGTAGGGTGAGGCGCTGCAGACTGTTCTAGTAGGGTGAGGCCGGGTGCTGCAGACTGGTCTAGTAGGGTGAGGCCGGGTGCTGCAGACTGTTCTAGTAGGGTGAGGCCGGGTGCTGCAGACTGTTCTAGTAGGGTGAGGCCGGGTGCTGCAGACTGTTCTAGTAGGGTGAGGCCGGGTGCTGCAGACTGGTCTAGTAGGGTGAGGCCGGGTGCTGTAGACTGTTCTAGTAGGGTGAGGCCGGGTGCTGCAGACTGTTCTAGTAGGGTGAGGCCGGGTGCTGTAGACTGTTCTAGTAGGGTGAGGCCGGGTGCTGCAGACTGGTCTAGTAGGGTGAGGCCGGGTGCTGTAGACTGTTCTAGTAGGGTGAGGTGCTGCAGACTTGTCTAGTAGGGTGAGGCCGGGTGCTGCAGACTGTTCTAGTAGGGTGAGGCCTGGTGCTGCAGACTGGTCTAGTAGGGTGAGGTGCTGCAGACTGTTCTAGTAGGGTGAGGTGCTGCAGACTGTTCTAGTAGGGTGAGGTGATGCAGACTGTTCTAGTAGGGTGAGGCCGGGTGCTGCAGACTGGTCTAGTAGGGTGAGGCCGGGTGCTGCAGACTGGTCTAGTAGGGTGAGGCCGGGTGCTGCAGACTGTTCTAGTAGGGTGAGGCCGGGTGCTGCAGACTGGTCTAGTAGGGTGAGGCCTGGTGCTGCAGACTGTTCTAGTAGGGTGAGGCCGGGTGCTGCAGACTGTTCTAGTAGGGTGAGGCCGGGTGCTGCAGACTGGTCTAGTAGGGTGAGGCCGGGTGCTGCAGACTGGTCTAGTAGGGTGAGGCCGGGTGCTGCAGACTGTTCTAGTAGGGTGAGGTGCTGCAGACTGGTCTAGTAGGGTGAGGCCGGGTGCTGCAGACTGGTCTAGTAGGGTGAGGCCGGGTGCTGCAGACTGGTCTAGTAGGGTGAGGTGCTGCAGACTGGTCTAGTAGGGTGAGGCCAGGTGCTGCAGACTGTTCTAGTAGGGCGAGGCCGGGTGCTGCAGACTGGTCTAGTAGGGTGAGGCCGGGTGCTGCAGACTGTTCTAGTAGGGTGAGGCCGGGTGCTGCAGACTGGTCTAGTAGGGTGAGGCCGGGTGCTGCAGACTGGTCTAGTAGGGTGAGGCCGGGTGCTGCAGACTGGTCTAGTAGGGTGAGGTGCTGCAGACTGTTCTAGTAGGGTGAGGCAGGGTGCTGCAGACTGTTCTAGTAGGGTGAGGCCGGGTGCTGCAGACTGGTCTAGTAGGGTGAGGTGCTGCAGACTGTTCTAGTAGGGTGAGGCCGGGTGCTGCAGACTGGTCTAGTAGGGGGAGGCCGGGTGCTGCAGACTGGTCTAGTAGGGTGAGGCCGTGTGCTGCAGACTGGTCTAGTAGGGTGAGGCCGGGTGCTGCAGACTGTTCTAGTAGGGTGAGGTGCTGCAGACTGGTCTAGTAGGGTGAGGCCGGGTGCTGCAGACTGTTCTAGTAGGGTGAGGCCGGGTGCTGCAGACTGGTCTAGTAGGGTGAGGCCGGGTGCTGCAGACTGTTCTAGTAGGGTGAGGTGCTGCAGACTGGTCTAGTAGGGTGAGGCCGGGTGCTGCAGACTGTTCTAGTAGGGTGAGGCCGGGTGCTGCAGACTGGTCTAGTAGGGTGAGGCCGGGTGCTGCAGACTGTTCTAGTAGGGTGAGGTGCTGCAGACTGGTCTAGTAGGGTGAGGCCGGGTGCTGCAGACTGGTCTAGTAGGGTGAGGCCGGGTGCTGCAGACTGGTCTAGTAGGGTGAGGCCGGGTGCTGCAGACTGGTCTAGTAGGGTGAGGCCTGGTGCTGCAGAATGTTCTAGTAGGGTGAGGTGCTGCAGACTGGTCTAGTAGGGTGAGGCCGGGTGCTGCAGACTGGTCTAGTAGGGTGAGGTGCTGCAGACTGGTCTAGTAGGGTGAGGCAGACTGTTCTAGTAGGGTGAGGCCGGGTGCTGTAGACTGGTCTAGTAGGGTGAGGCCGGGTGCTGCAGACTGGTCTAGTAGGGTGAGACCGGGTGCTGCAGACTGTTCTAGTAGGGTGAGGCCGGGTGCTGCAGACTGGTCTAGTAGGGTGAGGTGCTGCAGACTGTTCTAGTAGGGTGAGGCCGGGTGCTGCAGACTGTTCTAGTAGGGTGAGGCCGGGTGCTGCAGACTGTTCTAGTAGGGTGAGGCCGGGTGCTGCAGACTGTTCTAGTAGGGTGAGGCCGGGTGCTGCAGACTGTTCTAGTAGGGTGAGGCCGGGTGCTGCAGACTATTCTAGTAGGGTGAGGCCGGGTGCTGCAGACTGTTCTAGTAGGGTGAGGCCGGGTGCTGCAGACTGGTCTAGTAGGGTGAGGCCTGGTGCTGCAGACTGTTCTAGTAGGGTGAGGCCGGGTGCTGCAGACTGTTCTAGTAGGGTGAGGCCGGGTGCTGCAGACTGGTCTAGTAGGGTGAGGCCGGGTGCTGCAGACTGTTCTAGTAGGGTGAGGCCGGGTGCTGCAGACTGGTCTAGTAGGGTGAGGCCGGGTGCTGCAGACTGGTCTAGTAATGTGAGGCCGGGTGCTGCAGACTGTTCTAGTAGGGTGAGGCCGGGTGCTGCAGACTGGTCTAGTAGGGTGAGGCCGGGTGCTGCAGACTGTTCTAGTAGGGTGAGGCCGGGTGCTGCAGACTGGTCTAGTAGGGTGAGG
Organism: Salvelinus fontinalis; assembly: GCF_029448725.1. Lineage (NCBI taxonomy): Eukaryota > Metazoa > Chordata > Actinopteri > Salmoniformes > Salmonidae > Salvelinus > Salvelinus fontinalis. The sequence goes on from NW_026601039.1 coordinate 28,298, forward strand.
CCGGGTGCTGCAGACTGTTCTAGTAGGGTGAGGCCGGGTGCTGCAGACTGTTCTAGTAGGGTGAGGCCGTGTGCTGCAGACTGTTCTAGTAGGGTGAGGCCGGGTGCTGCAGACTGTTCTAGTAGGGTGAGGTGCTGCAGACTGTTCTAGTAGAGTGAGGCCGGGTGCTGCAGACTGTTCTAGTAGGGTGAGGCCGGGTGCTGCAGACTGTTCTAGTAGGGTGAGGCCGGGTGCTGCAGACTGTTCTAGTAGGGTGAGGCCGGGTGCAGCAGACTGGTCTAGTAGGGTGAGGCCGGGTGCTGCAGACTGTTCTAGTAGGGTGAGGCCGGGTGCTGCAGACTGTTCTAGTAGGGTGAGGCCGGGTGCTGCAGACTGTTCTAGTAGGGTGAGGTGCTGCAGACTGTTCTAGTAGGGTGAGGCCTGGTGCTGCAGACTGGTCTAGTAGGGTGAGGCCGGGTGCTGCAGACTGTTCTAGTAGGGTGCTGCAGACTGGTCTAGTAGGGTGAGGCCGGGTGCTGCAGACTGTTCTAGTAGGGTGAGGCCGGGTGCTGCAGACTGTTCTAGTAGGGTGAGGCCGGGTGCTGCAGACTGGTCTAGTAGGGTGAGGCCGGGTGCTGCAGACTGTTCTAGTAGGGTGAGGCCTGGTGCTGCAGACTGGTCTAGTAGGGTGAGGCCGGGTGCTGCAGACTGTTCTAGTAGGGTGAGGCCTGGTGCTGCAGACTGTTCTAGTAGGGTGAGGCCGGGTGCTGCAGACTGTTCTAGTAGGGTGAGGCCTGGTGCTGCAGACTGTTCTAGTAGGGTGAGGCCGGGTGCTGCAGACTGTTCTAGTAGGGTGAGGCCGGGTGCTGCTGTCACCTCCAGGCAGGTGTTTGTCCCCTGTGTGCTGAGGGTGTTAGGTTCGTGTCCAGTTCAGGCATTTAGGTCGCCACAGACTAGTACATGTCCCTGGGCCTGGAAATGATTGATTTCCCCCTCCAGGATGGAGAAGCTGTCTTCATTAAAGTATGGGGATTCTAGTGGGGGGATATAGGTAGCACACAGGAGGACATTTTTCTCTGTTGAGATCATTTCCTTTTGAATTTCTAGCCAAATGTAAAATGTTCCTGTTTTGATTAATTTATTAGAGTGGGTTAGGTCTGCTCTGTACCAAATTAGCATTCCCCCTGAGTCTCTTCCCTGTTTCACACCTGGTAGTTTGGTGGATGGGACTACCAGCTCTCTGCAACCTAGAGTGCAACCAGTGGGTCCGTCTCCTCTATACCACCCACCTGGTAGTGTGGTGGATGGGACTACCAGCTCTCTGTAACCTAGAGGTCAACCAGTGGGTCCGTCTCCTCTATACCACCCACCTGGTAGTGTGGTGGATGGGACTACCAGCTCTCTGTAACCTAGAGGGCAACCAGTGGGTCCATCTCCTCTGTACCATGTTTCTTGTAGGATGACAATATCTGTATTTCTGATATCTTTGATGAAGTCTGGGTTCCTGCTCTTTAGGCCAAAGGCAGATGACCTCAGGCCTTGGATATTCCAGGATGAGATAGTGAAGGTTTTGTGTTCCATAAAGTGTCCAATGTTGTTAGTCGTGTGGTTTGGCCTCAGACCAGTAAGTGTGAGCAGAGCCTGCTGAGCATCTGATACATGCCATTGGCTTGGGCTAGTCTAAGAGTGGGGGTCTGTTTTGCCTCCTCACGGCCTGGGCGTATGTCTGACTTTCATGTTGAAGCCCTCTTTGTGGGAGTGGGGGGCACTCTCTCTCTCTCCCCCCCCCCCCCCCTCTCTCTCTCTGTCTCCTTTCCCTCTCAATAAATACATTTCATGTTATGTCTATATACAGTGTTGTAATGATGTGCAAATACTTAAAGTACAAAAGGGAAAATAAATAAACATATATATTGGTTGTATTTACCTCTCTCCCGCCCATTCTCTCCCCCCGTCTCTCTCCTTTCTCTCTCTCTCTTTCTCCTTTCCCTCTATCTCTCTTCTCTCTCTCTCTCTCTCCCCTGTCTCTCTCCTTTCTCTCTCTCTCTTTCTCCTTTCCCTCTATCTCTCTTCTCTCTCTCTCTCCCCCCCCGTCTCTCTCCTTTCTCTCTCTCTCTTTCTCCTTTCCCTCTATCTCTCTTCTCTCTCTCTCTCTCTCCCCTGTCTCTCTCTCCTCTCTCTCTTTCCCCCCCTGTCTCTCTCCTCTCTCTCTCTCTCTCAGGCCCGTCTGCCACTGAAGTGGATGGCTCCAGAGAGTATCTTTGACAAGGTTTACACCAGCCAGTCTGACGTCTGGTCCTTTGGTGTTCTACTCTGGGAGATCTTCTCTCTGGGTGAGACATTTAGGTCTTTGAGCAGGACTTACAGTCTCTCAGTGAGAGATAATGTTCTTCCCTAGTTGTATAGTTAGCCAGCCATCCACCCTGAAAGACAGACAGACAGACCGTATCTCTAATAACACCAGTGTTCCTCTCCTCAGGTGCATCTCCGTACCCAGGTGTCCAGATCGACGAGGACTTCTGTAAACGACTGAAAGATGGAACCAGGATGAGAGCTCCTGAAACAGCTTCCCCTGAGATGTGAGTCAACACAGATCCTAGAATAATTCACAAGATATATGTAGTTCTATAAGAGTCACTTACCCCTTCCCTACCTTGCATACATTTCATGCAAACCCAAGCACACAATATGCTAAGTAATGTAAGGTACTGTGTGCTCTGTACTCTGTAGTGGCTAGAACTACTAGTGGTTGTGTGGAGTGCAGTCTAACACTCTTTAGCCCTATTGCGTGTCTCTGTTGCCCTCTGCTGGTAGTTATGGGATCCTGCTGGCCTGTAGGATATCTCTGCTGGTAGTTATGGGATCCTGCTGGCCTGTAGGATATCTCTGCTGGTAGTTATGGGATCCTGCTGGCCTGTAGGATATCTCTGCTGGTAGTTATGGGATCCTGCTGGCCTGTAGGATATCTCTGCTGGTAGTTATGGGATCCTGCTGGCCTGTAGGATATCTCTGCTGGTAGTTATGGGATCCTGCTGGCCTGTAGGATATCTCTGCTGGTAGTTATGGGATCCTGCTGGCCTGTAGGATATCTCTGCTGGCCTGTAGGATATCTCTGCTGGTAGTTATGGGATCCTGCTGGCCTGTAGGATATCTCTGCTGGCCTGTAGGATATCTCTGCTGGCCTGTAGGATATCTCTGCTGGCCTGTAGGATATCTCTGCTGGTAGTTATGGGATCCTGCTGGCCTGTAGGATATCTCTGCTGGCCTGTAGGATATCTCTGCTGGTAGTTATGGGATCCTGCTGGCCTGTAGGATATCTCTGCTGGCCTGTAGGATATCTCTGCTGGCCTGTAGGATATCTCTGCTGGCCTGTAGGATATCTCTGCTGGTAGTTATGGGATCCTGCTGGCCTGTAGGATATCTCTGCTGGCCTGTAGGATATCTCTGCTGGTAGTTATGGGATCCTGCTGGTCTGTAGGATATCTCTGCTGGTAGTTATGGGATCCTGCTGGCCTGTAGGATATCTCTGCTGGTAGTTATGGGATCCTGCTGGCCTGTAGGATATCTCTGCTGGTAGTTATGGGATCCTGCTGGCCTGTAGGATATCTCTGCTGGTAGTTATGGGATCCTGCTGGCCTGTAGGATATCTCTGCTGGTAGTTATGGGATCCTGCTGGCCTGTAGGATATCTCTGCTGGTAGTTATGGGATCCTGCTGGCCTGTAGGATATCTCTGCTGGTAGTTATGGGATCCTGCTGGCCTGTAGGATATCTCTGCTGGTAGTTATGGGATCCTGCTGGCCTGTAGGATATCTCTGCTGGTAGTTATGGGATCCTGCTGGCCTGTAGGATATCTCTGCTGGTAGTTATGGGATCCTGCTGGCCTGTAGGATATCTCTGCTGGTAGTTATGGGATCCTGCTGGCCTGTAGGATATCTCTGCTGGTAGTTATGGGATCCTGCTGGCCTGTAGGATATCTCTGCTGGTAGTTATGGGATCCTGCTGGCCTGTAGGATATCTCTGCTGGTAGTTATGGGATCCTGCTGGCCTGTAGGATATCTCTGCTGGTAGTTATGGGATCCTGCTGGCCTGTAGAATATCTCTGCTGGCCTGTAGGATATCTCTGCTGGTAGTTATGGGATCCTGCTGGCCTGTAGGATATCTCTGCTGGTAGTTATGGGATCCTGCTGGCCTGTAGGATATCTCTGCTGGTAGTTATGGGATCCTGCTGGCCTGTAGGATATCTCTGCTGGTAGTTATGGGATCCTGCTGGCCTGTAGGATATCTCTGCTGGTAGTTATGGGATCCTGCTGGCCTGTAGGATATCTCTGCTGGCCTGTAGAATATCTCTGCTGGCCTGTAGGATATCTCTGCTGGTAGTTATGGGATCCTGCTGGCCTGTAGGATATCTCTGCTGGTAGTTATGGGATCCTGCTGGCCTGTAGGATATCTCTGCTGGTAGTTATGGGATCCTGCTGGCCTGTAGGATATCTCTGCTGGCCTGTAGGATATCTCTGCTGGCCTGTAGGACATCTCTGCTGGTAGTTATGGGATCCTGCTGGCCTGTAGGATATCTCTGCTGGTAGTTATGGGATCCTGCTGGCCTGTAGGATATCTCTGCTGGTAGTTATGGGATCCTGCTGGCCTGTAGGATATCTCTGCTGGCCTGTAGGATATCTCTGCTGGCCTGTAGGATATCTCTGCTGGCCTGTAGGATATCTCTGCTGGTAGTTATGGGATCCTGCTGGCCTGTAGGATATCTCTGCTGGCCTGTAGGATATCTCTGCTGGTAGTTATGGGATCCTGCTGGTCTGTAGGATATCTCTGCTGGTAGTTATGGGATCCTGCTGGCCTGTAGGATATCTCTGCTGGTAGTTATGGGATCCTGCTGGCCTGTAGGATATCTCTGCTGGTAGTTATGGGATCCTGCTGGCCTGTAGGATATCTCTGCTGGTAGTTATGGGATCCTGCTGGCCTGTAGGATATCTCTGCTGGTAGTTATGGGATCCTGCTGGCCTGTAGGATATCTCTGCTGGTAGTTATGGGATCCTGCTGGCCTGTAGGATATCTCTGCTGGTAGTTATGGGATCCTGCTGGCCTGTAGGATATCTCTGCTGGTAGTTATGGGATCCTGCTGGCCTGTAGGATATCTCTGCTGGTAGTTATGGGATCCTGCTGGCCTGTAGGATATCTCTGCTGGTAGTTATGGGATCCTGCTGGCCTGTAGGATATCTCTGCTGGCCTGTAGAATATCTCTGCTGGCCTGTAGGATATCTCTGCTGGTAGTTATGGGATCCTGCTGGCCTGTAGGATATCTCTGCTGGTAGTTATGGGATCCTGCTGGCCTGTAGGATATCTCTGCTGGTAGTTATGGGATCCTGCTGGCCTGTAGGATATCTCTGCTGGTAGTTATGGGATCCTGCTGGCCTGTAGGATATCTCTGCTGGTAGTTATGGGATCCTGCTGGCCTGTAGGATATCTCTGCTGGCCTGTAGAATATCTCTGCTGGCCTGTAGGATATCTCTGCTGGTAGTTATGGGATCCTGCTGGCCTGTAGGATATCTCTGCTGGTAGTTATGGGATCCTGCTGGCCTGTAGGATATCTCTGCTGGTAGTTATGGGATCCTGCTGGCCTGTAGGATATCTCTGCTGGTAGTTATGGGATCCTGCTGGCCTGTAGGATATCTCTGCTGGTAGTTATGGGATCCTGCTGGCCTGTAGGATATCTCTGCTGGTAGTTATGGGATCCTGCTGGCCTGTAGGATATCTCTGCTGGCCTGTAGAATATCTCTGCTGGCCTGTAGGATATCTCTGCTGGTAGTTATGGGATCCTGCTGGCCTGTAGGATATCTCTGCTGGTAGTTATGGGATCCTGCTGGCCTGTAGGATATCTCTGCTGGTAGTTATGGGATCCTGCTGGCCTGTAGGATATCTCTGCTGGCCTGTAGGATATCTCTGCTGGCCTGTAGGATATCTCTGCTGGCCTGTAGGACATCTCTGCTGGTAGTTATGGGATCCTGCTGGCCTGTAGGATCTCTACTGGCCTGTAGGATATCTCTGCTGGCCTGTAGGATATCTCTGCTGGTAGTTATGGGATCCTGCTGGCCTGTAGGATATCTCTGCTGGTAGTTATGGGATCCTGCTGGCCTGTAGGATATCTCTGCTGGCCTGTAGGATATCTCTGCTGGCCTGTAGGATATCTCTGCTGGTAGTTATGGGATCCTGCTGGCCTGTAGGATCTCTGCTGGTAGTTATGGGATCCTGCTGGCCTGTAGGACATCTCTGCTGGTAGTTATGGGATCCTGCTGGCCTGTAGGATATCTCTGCTGGCCTGTAGGATATCTCTGCTGGCCTGTAGAATATCTCTGCCGGCCTGTAGGACATCTCTGCTGGCCTGTAGGATATCTCTGCTGGCCTGTAGGATATCTCTGCTGGTAGTTATGGGATCATGCTGGCCTGTAGGATATCTCTGCTGGCCTGTAGGATATCTCTGCTGGTAGTTATGGGATCCTGCTGGCCTGTAGGATATCTCTGCTGGTAGTTATGGGATCATGCTGGCCTGTAGGATATCTCTGCTGGCCTGTAGGATATCTCTGCTGGCCTGTAGGATATCTCTGCTGGTAGTTATGGGATCATGCTGGCCTGTAGGATATCTCTGCTGGTAGTTATGGGATCCTGCTGGCCTGTAGGATATCTCTGCTGGTAGTTATGGGATCATGCTGGCCTGTAGGATATCTCTGCTGGCCTGTAGGATATCTCTGCTGGCCTGTAGGATATCTCTGCTGGTAGTTATGGGATCATGCTGGCCTGTAGGATATCTCTGCTGGTAGTTATGGGATCATGCTGGCCTGTAGGATATCTCTGCTGGCCTGTAGGATATCTCTGCTGGCCTGTAGGATATCTCTGCTGGTAGTTATGGGATCATGCTGGCCTGTAGGATATCTCTGCTGGCCTGTAGGATATCTCTGCTGGCCTGTAGGATATCTCTGCTGGTAGTTATGGGATCCTGCTGGCCTGTAGGATATCTCTGCTGGCCTGTAGGATATCTCTGCTGGCCTGTAGGATATCTCTGCTGGTAGTTATGGGATCATGCTGGCCTGTAGGATATCTCTGCTGGCCTGTAGGATATCTCTGCTGGCCTGTAGGATATCTCTGCTGGTAGTTATGGGATCATGCTGGCCTGTAGGATATCTCTGCTGGCCTGTAGGATATCTCTGCTGGCCTGTAGGATATCTCTGCTGGTAGTTATGGGATCCTGCTGGCCTGTAGGATATCTCTGCTGGCCTGTAGGATATCTCTGCTGGTAGTTATGGGATCCTGCTGGCCTGTAGGATATCTCTGATGGCCTGTAGGATCTCTGCTGGTAGTTATGGGATCCTGCTGGCCTGTAGGACATCTCTTTGCTGTAACATGTTGCTGTGTGTCTGTGTGTCTCTCTTCGTAGCTATGGTATAATGCTGGCCTGCTGGCAGGGCGAGCCCCGGGAGAGACCTACCTTCCAAGCTCTGGTAGATATCCTGGGAGACCTACTACAGGACAACAGCCTACCAGTAAGACACCGAGAGGTTTTAACCTATCCAGTCATGTCTGATCTGTCAACATTGAAGTCATAGTGGCCATTTCTGTAGGAATAAAGGTTATGTTGTTTAAAATTGATTATAAACCGTGTAGTTTGAGTCCTGGATGTTGATTGGCTGAAAGCCTTGGTATGTCAGACAATATATCACGGTATGATGCTAAATGACTTGTGTACTGTCCTAATTACGTTGGGTAAAACATTTATAATAGCAATAAAGCACCTCAGGGGTTTGTGATATATGACTAATATACCACGGCTAAGACATCCAGGCACTCCGTGTTGCGTCGTGCCAAGAAGAGCCCTTGGCAGTGGTATATTGGTCATATAAACCACCCCCTCGGGCATTATTGCTTAAACAAGATGTGTGTGTTACATGTCTGTGTTTCCCGTTCTATAGGATGGTAATGACTAACTGATATTATATTCTATAGGATGGTAATGACTAACTGATATTATATTCTATAGGATGGTAATGACTAACTGATATTATATTCTGTAGGATGGTAATTACTATTATATTCTGTAGGATGGTAATTACTATTATATTCTGTAGGATGGTAATTACTATTATATTCTGTAGGATGGTAATTACTATTATATTCTGTAGGATGGTAATTACTATTATATTCTGTAGGATGGTAATGACTAACTGATATTATATTCTATAGGATGGTAATGACTAACTGATATTATATTCTGTAGGATGGTAATGACTAACTGATATTATATTCTGTAGGATGGTAATGACTAACTGATATTATATTCTGTAGGATGGTAATGACTAACTGATAATTGGCATATATATTTCTCTTACAGAATTTCCACGTGGGCGAGGATATTGGAAATTTAATCAAAGTCTACTAGATGATAAATTGTTTAGAACTAGGACAGAAGATTTTATAACTGACTTTTTCAGACATAACATAGGTACAGCAGATCCCCTTATTGTATGGGACACTTTTAAGTGTGCCTTTAGAGGCCATGCAATTCAGTACTCATCTATAAAACAAAAGCAATTTAGATCAAAAGAGTCCATATTAACAAAGGAAATTGAAGGACTAACAGTACAGTTAGATAGCAATAAAAACGGTACCATAGAGGCACAGAATTATTTAGAGGAAAAACAAAAAGAAATGGAGGAACTTATTCAAGAAAGATCCAGTGTAATATATTATAAAAATAAAGCGAACTGGATGGAATATGGGGAAAAATGCACCAAATTCTTTTTCAATCTTCAATATAGAAATGCTACCAAAAAAAATGTATTAAAACTTGTGACAAATGATGGAGTCACGCATGATTCACCAAATGATATTTTGAAAGAGGAAGTAAAGTACTTTAAGAATATGTTTTCGTTTCAGGCTCCTCCATCTCCACTAACTGAAACTAATTGTATGGATTTTTTTCCTATTAATAATGTAAAATTAACATCTGAACAGAAAGACTCATGTGAAGGCCAAATTACAGAGGAGGAACTGCTTGTTGCAATTGGGGCCTTTAAAGATGGGAAAACTCCAGGGCTGGATGGCATACCAGTGGAAGTATACAAAACGTTTTTTGATATACTCAAAGGACCATTATTAACTTGTTTTAACCACTCCTATATAAATGGTAGATTATCAGACACACAACAAGAAGGTCTGATATCGTTATTACTGAAACAGGACCCAAGTGGTATATATAAAGATCCAGTCCAATTAAAAAATTGGAGACCTCTTACACTTCAGTGTTGTGATGCAAAAATCCTAGCAAAATGCTTGGCGCATAGAATAAAAAAAGTTTTGTCAGATATTATTCATCCTAATCAGACAGGTTTTTTACATGGACGATACATTGGAGATAATATAAGGCAAGTACTGGAAACAATAGAACACTATGAGATATCGGGGACACCAGGCCTGGTTTTCATAGCTGATTTTGAAAAGGCTTTTGATAAAGTACGACTGGAGTTTATATATAAATGCCTAGAATATTTCAATTTTGGGGAATCTCTTATAAAATGGGTTAAAATTATGTATAGTAACCCTAGGTGTAAAATAGTAAATAATGGCTACATCTCAGAAAGTTTTAAACTATCTAGAGGAGTAAAACAAGGTTGTCCACTATCGGCATATCTATTTATTATTGCCATCGAAATGTTAGCTGTTAAAATTAGATCAAACATTAATATTAAAGGATTAGAAATCCATGGCTTAAAAACTAAGGTGTCATTGTACGCTGATGATTCATGTTTTCTTTTAAAACCACAACTAGAGTCTCTCCAGGGCCTCATAGAGGATCTAGATACCTTTGCTATCCTCTCTGGATTAAAACCAAATTATGATAAATGTACCATATTACGTATTGGATCACTAAAAAATACACATTTTATATTGCCATGTAGTTTACCAATTAAATGGTCTGACGGAGATGTGGACATACTCGGTATAAAAATCCCAAAAGAAAGAAATGATCTCACTCCAATAAATTTTTATAGAAAGTTAGCAAAAATAGATAAGATCTTGCTACCATGGAAAGGAAAATACCTGTCTATTTGTGGAAAAATCACCCTAATTAACTCTTTAGTCATATCACAGTTTACCTATTTGCTTATGGTTTTACCTACACCTAGTGACCTGTTTTTTAAATTATATGAACAAAAAATATTCAATTTTATTTGGAACGGCAAGCCAGATAAAATTAAAAGGGCCTATTTATATAACGAATATGAATTCGGAGGGCAGAAATTATTAAATATTAAAGCATTAGACCTCTCACTAAAGGCATCGGTCATACAAAAGTTATACTTAAATCCAAACTGGTTCTCTAGTAAACTGGTACGAATGTCTCATCCTATGTTCAAGAAGGGCCTTTTTCCCTTTATTCAGATTACACCTGCTCATTTTCGGTTGTTTGAAAAGGAAATGATCTCCAAAATATCCTTATTCTTTAAACAAGCCTTAGAAAGTTGGTTGCAATTTCAGTTTAATCCACCTGAAAGGACGGAACAAATAGTACAACAAATATTGTGGTTAAATTCAAATATAATAATTGATAAAAAAACTGTATTTATCGAAGAAATGTTTAAAAAAGGTATAATTTTTGTGAATGATATCATAAATAGGACTGGTGGAGTTATGTCACACATGCAGCTAACACAGACATATGGAAAAGTCTGCTCTACCCAAAATTACAACCAATTAATTGCAGCATTACCACAAAAATGGAAGAGGCAAGTAGAAGGGGAAAAAAGTAAGGAACTTGTATGTCGGCCTTATATTAAAGAACAAAAATGGTTAAAGAAAAGTGTGATAAATAAAAACATATACCAATTTAATTTAAGGACCAAAAAACTAACAGCTGTGCCATACAAATTGCAAAATAGTTGGGAAGAGATTTTCGATGTACCCATTCCATGGCACATGGTTTATGAATTGATACGCAAAACAACGCCGGATTCAAAACTTCGAATTTTTCAATATAAATTACTGTACAAAATTCTTGCAACTAATAGAATGTTATATATATGGGGTATACAATCTTCCCAGCTCTGCAGATTCTGCTGTGAGGAGGCAGAGTCATTAGATCATTTATTTTGGTATTGTCCATATGTAGCTCGTTTTTGGTCACAGGTCCAGGAATGGCTGAAGAATTGCAACATTTGCCTAAAACTAACGCTACAGATAGCAATACTGGGGGATTTGAAAAGCCATAGTCAATCAATCAATAATATAATAATTATTTTGGCAAAGATGTTTATTTTTAATTTACAATCTGTAGAAGCTATGAGAATAGGAAGGTTCAGGTCTTTTGTGAAGCATCACAGCACAGTTGAGAAATATATGGCAAATAGAAATCCGAAATGGATGATGTTGGAAGATAGATGGGAGGGGTTGGGTGGAGCTGAAGGGTGGGACTAATAACAAGATAAACAATATAGGGCATACGGGATCTGTGAAATGTGTATAGGTGCGGAGCTTTTGTGAAATAGCACAGTTACAAGTGGAAATAAAATTGGATGGACAACAGAAATAGAGGAAGGACTAAGAACAAATAAGAGAGAACTATTGTAAAGTGGACTGTGTCTGTAAGATAGGTATAAGATGTAGAAATTGAAGGTAAAAGCAGAAGTGTTTATAAGTTTACTCCAATTGGGGGATTGGTGGTAGGGTCGCGGGGAATAATAATAAAGGCATATTCTTTAAAAAAGTATGTATGTCTATATAGGTATGTGTATGTATATATGTGTATATGTATGCATACGTGTATGGATATATATATTTACCCCAAAAAATATGGGGGAATGGAAATGATGCAGACAATTACATTGGAAGCAACATTCTTTCCGCAATACTAAGCTGATCCACCCCTAAAAAAAAATAAAAAAAATAAAAAATAAAAAAAAAATGACTAACTGATATTATATTCTATAGGATGGTAATGACTAACTGATATTATATTCTATAGGATGGTAATGACTAACTGATATTATATTCTATAGGATGGTAATGACTAACTGATATTATATTCTGTAGGATGGTAATGACTAACTGATATTATATTCTATAGGATGGTAATGACTAACTGATATTATATTCTGTAGGATGGTAATTACTAACTGATATTATATTCTGTAGGATGGTAATTACTATTATATTCTGTAGGATGGTAATGACTAACTGATATTATATTCTATAGGATGGTAATGACTAACTGATATTATATTCTGTAGGATGGTAATTACTAACTGATATTATATTCTGTAGGATGGTAATTACTATTATATTCTGTAGGATGGTAATGACTAACTGATATTATATTCTGTAGGATGGTAATTACTAACTGATATTATATTCTGTAGGATGGTAATTACTAACTGATATTATATTCTATAGGATGGTAATGACTAACTGATATTATATTCTGTAGGATGGTAATTACTAACTGATATTATATTCTGTAGGATGGTAATTACTATTATATTCTGTAGGATGGTAATGACTAACTGATATTATATTCTGTAGGATGGTAATTACTAACTGATATTATATTCTGTAGGATGGTAATTACTATTATATTCTGTAGGATGGTAATGACTAACTGATATTATATTCTGTAGGATGGTAATTACTATTATATTCTGTAGGATGGTAATTACTATTATATTCTATAGGATGGTAATTACTATTATATTCAGTAGGATGGTAATTACTATTATATTCTGTAGGATGGTAATTACTATTATATTCTGTAGGATGGTAATTACTATTATATTCTGTAGGATGGTAATTACTATTATATTCTGTAGGATGGTAATTACTATTATATTCTGTAGGATGGTAAGGACTACATCCCCCTGAATCCGTCCCAGAAATCGGAGGATGACAGTTTCTCTCACGCCTCATCACGAACCACTTCACAGGAGGAACTGAGACTGGCCTGTCACAGCATACCCATCAGGTACCATACTACTGTCTATATATAACACCATCAGGTACCATACTACTGTCTATATATAACACCATCAGGTACCATACTACTGTCTATATATAACACCATCAGGTACCATACTACTGTCTATATATAACACCATCAGGTACCATACTACTGTCTATAACACCATCAGGTACCATACTACTGTCTATAACACCATCAGGTACCATACTACTGTCTATAACACCATCAGGTACCATACTACTGTCTATATATAACACCATCAGGTACCATACTACTGTCTATATATAACACCATCAGGTACCATACTACTGTCTATAATACCATCAGGTACCATACTACTGTCTATAATACCATCAGGTACCATACTACTGTCTATATGAAACACAATCAGGTACCATACTACTGTCTATAACACCATCAGGTACCATACTACTGTCTATATGAAACACAATCAGGTACCATACTACTGTCTATATATAACACCATCAGGTACCATACTACTGTCTATATATAACACCATCAGGTACCATACTACTGTCTATAACACCATCAGGTACCATACTACTGTCTATATGAAACACAGTCAGGTACCATACTACTGTCTATATATAACACCATCAGGTACCATACTACTGTCTATATATAACACCATCAGGTACCATACTACTGTCTATAATACCATCAGGTACCATACTACTGTCTATAATACCATCAGGTACCATACTACTGTCTATAACACCATCAGGTACCATACTACTGTCTATATATAACACCATCAGGTACCATACTACTGTCTATATATAACACCATCAGGTACCATACTACTGTCTATAACACCATCAGGTACCATACTACTGTCTATATGAAACACAATCAGGTACCATACTACTGTCTATAACACCATCAGGTACCATACTACTGTCTATATGAAACACAATCAGGTACCATACTACTGTCTATATATAACACCATCAGGTACCATACTACTGTCTATATATAACACCATCAGGTACCATACTACTGTCTATATATAACACCATCAGGTACTAAACTACTGTCTATAACACCATCAGGTACCATACTACTGTCTATATGAAACACAGTCAGGTACCATACTACTGTCTATATATAACACCATCAGGTACCATACTACTGTCTATATATAACACCATCAGGTACCATACTACTGTCTATAATACCATCAGGTACCATACTACTGTCTATAATACCATCAGGTACCATACTACTGTCTATAACACCATCAGGTACCATACTACTGTCTATATATAACACCATCAGGTACCATACTACTGTCTATATATAACACCATCAGGTACCATACTACTGTCTATAACACCATCAGGTACCATACTACTGTCTATATGAAACACAATCAGGTACCATACTACTGTCTATAACACCATCAGGTACCATACTACTGTCTATATGAAACACAATCAGGTACCATACTACTGTCTATATATAACACCATCAGGTACCATACTACTGTCTATATATAACACCATCAGGTACCATACTACTGTCTATATATAACACCATCAGGTACTAAACTACTGTCTATAACACCATCAGGTACCATACTACTGTCTATATGAAACACAGTCAGGTACCATACTACTGTCTATATATAACACCATCAGGTACCATACTACTGTCTATAACACCATCAGGTACCATACTACTGTCTATATGAAACACAATCAGGTACCATACTACTGTCTATATATAACACCATCAGGTACCATACTACTGTCTATATATAACACCATCAGGTACCATACTACTGTCTTTAACACCATCAGGTACCATACTACTGTCTATATGAAACACAATCAGGTACCATACTACTGTCTATAACACCATCAGGTACCATACTACTATCTATATGAAACACAATCAGGTACCATACTACTGTCTATATATAACACCATCAGGTACCATACTACTGTCTATATATAACACCATCAGGTACCATACTACTGTCTATATATAACACCATCAGGTACCATACTACTGTCTATAACACCATCAGGTACCATACTACTGTCTATATGAAACACAGTCAGGTACCATACTACTGTCTATATATAACACCATCAGGTACCATACTACTGTCTATAACACCATCAGGTACCATACTACTGTCTATATGAAACACCATCAGGTACCATACTACTGTCTATATGAAACACAATCAGGTACCATACTACTGTCTATAACACCATCAGGTACCATACTACTGTCTATAACACCATCAGGTACCATACTACTGTCTATATGAAACACAATCAGGTACCATACTACTGTCTATATATAACACCATCAGGTACCATACTACTGTCTATAACACCATCAGGTACCATACTACTGTCTATATGAAACACAATCAGGTACCATACTACTGTCTATATATAACACCATCAGGTACCATACTACTGTCTATATATAACACCATCAGGTACCATACTACTGTCTATATATAACACCATCAGGTACCATACTACTGTCTATATATAACACCATCATGTACCATACTACTGTCTATACAAAACACCATCAGGTACCATACTACTGGCTATAACACCATCAGGTACCATACTACTGTCTATATATAACACCATCAGGTACCATACTACTGTCTATATATAACACCATCAGGTACTATACTACTGTCTATATATAACACCATCAGGTACCATACTACTGTCTATATATAACACCATCAGGTACCATACTACTGTCTATAACACCATCAGGTACCATACTACTGTCTATAACACCATCAGGTACCATACTACTGTCTATATGAAACACAATCAGGTACCATACTACTGTCTATATATAACACCATCAGGTACCATACTACTGTCTATAACACCATCAGGTACCATACTACTGTCTATATGAAACACAATCAGGTACCATACTACTGTCTATATATAACACCATCAGGTACCATACTACTGTCTATATATAACACCATCAGGTACCATACTACTGTCTATATATAACACCATCAGGTACCATACTACTGTCTATATATAACACCATCATGTACCATACTACTGTCTATACAAAACACCATCAGGTACCATACTACTGGCTATAACACCATCAGGTACCATACTACTGTCTATATATAACACCATCAGGTACCATACTACTGTCTATATATAACACCATCAGGTACTATACTACTGTCTATATATAACACCATCAGGTACCATACTACTGTCTATATATAACACCATCAGGTACCATACTACTGTCTATATGAAACACCATCAGGTACCATACTACTGGCTATAACACCATCAGGTACTATACTACTGTCTATATATAACACCATCAGGTACTATACTACTGTCTATATATAACACCATCAGGTACCATACTACTGTCTATATATAACACCATCAGGTACCATACTACTGTCTATATGAAACACCATCAGGTACCATACTACTGGCTATAACACCATCAGGTACCATACTACTGTCTATATATAACACCATCAGGTACCATACTACTGTCTATATAAAACACCATCAGGTACCATACTACTGTCTATAACACCATCAGGTACCATACTACTGTCTATATGAAACACAATCAGGTACCATACTACTGTCTATATATAACACCATCAGGTACCATACTACTGTCTATATATAACACCATCAGGTACCATACTACTGTCTATATGAAACACAATCAGGTACCATACTACTGTCTATATATAATACCATCAGGTACCATACTACTGTCTATATATAACACCATCAGGTACCATACTACTGTCTATATGAAACACCATCAGGTACCATACTACTGTCTATATATAACACCATCAGGTACCATACTACTGTCTATAACACCATCAGGTACCATAGTACTGTCTATAACACCATCAGGTACCATACTACTGTCTATAACACCATCAGGTACCATACTACTGTCTATAACACCATCAGGTACCATACTACTGTCTATAACACCATCAGGTACCATACTACTGTCTATAACACCATCAGGTACCATACTACTGTCTATAATACCATCAGGTACCATACTACTGTCTATATATAACACCATCAGGTACCATACTACTGTCTATATATAACACCATCAGGTACCATACTACTGTCTATATATAACGCTATCAGGTACCATACTACTGTCTATATATAACACCATCAGGTACCATACTACTGTCTATAACACCATCAGGTACCATACTACTGTCTATATATAACACCATCAGGTACCATACTACTGTCTATAACACCATCAGGTACCATACTACTGTCTATAACACCATCAGGTACCATACTACTGTCTATAACACCATCAGGTACCATACTACTGTCTATAACACCATCAGGTACCATACTACTGTCTATAACACCATCAGGTACCATACTACTGTCTATAACACCATCAGGTACCATACTACTGTCTATAACACCATCAGGTACCATACTACTGTCTATAACACCATCAGGTACCATACTACTGTCTATAACACCATCAGGTACCATACTACTGTCTATAATACCATCAGGTACCATACTACTGTCTATATATAACACCATCAGGTACCATACTACTGTCTATAATACCATCAGATACCATACTACTGTCTATATAAAACACCATCAGGTACCATACTACTGTCTATAACACCATCAGGTACCATACTACTGTCTATAACACCATCAGGTACCATACTACTGTCTATATATAACACCATCAGGTACCATACTACTGTCTATAACACCATCAGGTACCATACTACTGTCTATAACACCATCAGGTACCATACTACTGTCTATAACACCATCAGGTACCATACTACTGTCTATAACACCATCAGGTACCATACTACTGTCTATAATACCATCAGGTACCATACTACTGTCTATATATAACACCATCAGGTACTAAACTACTGTCTATAACACCATCAGGTACCATACTACTGTCTATATATAACACCATCAGGTACTATACTACTGTCTATATATAACACCATCAGGTACCATACTACTGTCTATATATAACACCATCAGGTACCATACTACTGTCTATATATAACACCATCAGGTACCATACTACTGTCTATATGAAACACCATCAGGTACTATACTACTGTCTATATAAAACACCATCAGGTACTATACTACTGTCTATATATAACACCATCAGGTACCATACTACTGTCTATATAAAACACCATCAGGTACCATACTACTGTCTATATAAAACACCATCAGGTACCATACTACTGTCTATATATAACACCATCAGGTACCATACTACTGTCTATATATAACACCATCAGGTACCATACTACTGGCTATAACACCATCAGGTACCATACTACTGTCTATAACACCATCAGGTACCATACTACAGTCTATAACACCATCAGGTACCATACTACTGTCTATATATAACACCATCAGGTACCATACTACTGTCTATATATAACACCATCAGGTACCATACTACTGTCTATAACACCACCAGGTACCATACTACTGTCTATAACACCATCAGGTACCATACTACTGTCTATATATAACACCATCAGGTACCATACTACTGTCTATATATAACACCATCAGGTACCATACTACTGTCTATATATAACACCATCAGGTACCATACTACTGTCTATAACACCATCGGGTACCATACTACTGTCTATATATAACACCATCAGGTACCATACTACTGTCTATAACACCATCAGGTACCATACCACTGTCTATATAAAACACCAGCAGGTACCATACTACTGTCTATAATACCATCAGGTACCATACTACTGTCTATATATAACACTATCAGGTACCATACTACTGTCTATATATAACACCATCAGGTACCATACTACTGTCTATAACACCATCAGGTACCATACTACTGTCTATATATAACACCATCTGTTACCATACTACTGTCTATAACACCATCAGGTACCATACTACTGGCTATAAAACCATCAGGTACCATACTACTGGCTATAACACCATCAGGTACCATACTACTATCTATAACACCATCAGGTACCATACTACTGTCTATATATAACACCATCAGGTACCATACTACTGGCTATAACACCATCAGGTACCATCCTACTGGCTATAACACCATCAGGTACCATACTACTGGCTATAACACCATCAGGTACCATACTACTGGCTATAACACCATCAGGTACCATACTACTGTCTATATATAACACCATCAGGTACCATACTACTGTCTATATATAACACCATCAGGTACCATACTACTGTCTATATATACCACCATCAGGTACCATACTACTGTCTATAACACCATCAGGTACCATACTACTGTCTATATATAACACCATCTGTTACCATACTACTGTCTATAACACCATCAGGTACCATACTACTGGCTATAACACCATCAGGTACCATACTACTGGCTATAACACCATCAGGTACCATACTACTGTCTATAACACCATCAGGTACCATACTACTGTCTATATATAACACCATCAGGTACCATACTACTGGCTATAACACCACCAGGTACCATACTACTGGCTATAACACCACCAGGTACCATATTACTGTCTATAACACCACCAGGTACCATACTACTGTCTATAACACCACCAGGTACCATACTACTGTCTATAACACCACCAGGTACCATACTACTGTCTATAACACCACCAGGTACCATACTACTGCCTATAACACCACCAGGTACCATACTACTGTCTATATAACACCACCAGGTACCATACTACTGTCTATAACACCACCAGGTACCATACTACTGTCTATAACACCACCAGGTACCATACTACTGTCTATAACACCACCAGGTACCATACTACTGTCTATAACACCACCAGGTACCATACTACTGTCTATAACACCATCAGGTACCATACTACTGTCTATAACACCACCAGGTACCATACTACTGTCTATAACACCATCAGGTACCATACTACTGTCTATAACACCATCAGGTACCATACTACTGTCTATATATAACACCATCAGGTACCATACTACTGTCTATATATAACACCATCAGGTACCATACTACTGTCTATAACACCATCAGGTACCATACTACTGTCTATAACACCATCAGGTACCATACTACTGTCTATATATAACACCATCAGGTACCATACTACTGTCTATATATAACACCATCAGGTACCATACTACTGTCTATATATAACACCATCAGGTACCATACTACTGTCTATAACACCACCAGGTACCATACTACTGTCTATAACACCATCAGGTACCATACTACTGTCTATATATAACACCATCAGGTACCATACTACTGTCTATAACACCACCAGGTACCATACTACTGTCTATAACACCACCAGGTACCATACTACTGTCTATATATAACACCACCAGGTACCATACTACTGTCTATAACACCACCAGGTACCATACTACTGTCTATAACACCACCAGGTACCATACTACTGTCTATAACACCATCAGGTACCATACTACTGTCTATAACACCATCAGGTACCATACTACTGTCTATAACACCATCAGGTACCATACTACTGTCTATAACACCACCAGGTACCATACTACTGTCTATATATAACACCATCAGGTACCATACTACTGTCTATAACACCACCAGGTACCATACTACTGTCTATAACACCATCAGGTACCATACTACTGTCTATATATAACACCATCAGGTACCATACTACTGTCTATAACACCATCAGGTACCATACTACTGATTAAGACAGATGCCAATTATCCTGACTTCTCCAGGTAGACCTCACATATTCTTTCCAGACTGTCATGTTTTTTTTATTCAACCACTAATGGTTATTTATAGAGCAGTAAGACGTTCACTCTCTAAATGCTTTGCCTGACAGGTCTAAATCAGGCTCTGATGAGAAGTGGAGACTACTTTACTTTTATGTTCAGTCATTGTCTTATCTCTTCCGATCCCCATTAGCTGTTACTATAGCAACACTTACTCTTCCTGGGGTCCTCTGGTGTCCTCTGGGTTCTCACTCAACAGATATACATAACATAGGGGTAATGTGTGTGTGTGTGTGTGTGTGTGTGTGTGTGTGTGTGTGTGTGTGTGTGTGTGTGTGTGTGTGTGTGTGTGTGTGTGTGTGTGTGTGTGTGTGTGTGTGTGTGTGTGTGTGTGTGTGTGTGTGTGTGTGTGTGTGTGTGTGTGTGTGTCTGGCAGGTATTATAACTGTGTGCCCTTCGCTGGCTGTGTGTTCGTGGGGCCGTCGAAGCTGTCGTCATGCCAACCTGGAGTCAAGACATTTGAGGAGCTACCAATGGAAACGACCTGGTATAAAACCCACAACAACGGAGTAAGATCTGTCTCTCCTGCACTCTGGCTCCATCCCTCCATCATTGTATCTCTCCATTCCTCTATCATTGTATCTCTCCATCCCTCCATCATTGTATCTCTCCATCCCTCCATCACTGTATCTCTCCATCCCTCCATCATTGTATCTCTCCATCTCTCCATCATTGTATCTCTCCATCCCTCCATCATTGTATCTCTCCATCTCTCCATCATTGTATCTCTCCATCCCTCCATCAATGTATCTCTCCATTCCTCTATCATTGTATCTCTCCATCCCTCCATCATTGTATCTCTCCATCCCTCCATCATTGTATCTCTCCATCTCTCCATCATTGTATCTCTCCATCTCTCCATCATTGTATCTCTCCATCCCTCCATCATTGTATCTCTCCATCCCTCTATCATTGTATCCCTCCATCCCTCTATCATTGTATCTCTCCATCCCTCCATCATTGTATCTCTCCATCCCTCTATCATTGTATCTCTCCATCTCTCCATCATTGTATCTCTCCATCTCTCCATCATTGTATCTCTCCATCATTGTATCTCTCCATCATTGTATCTCTCCATCCCTCTATCATTGTATCTCTCCATCTCTCTATCATTGTATCTCTCCATCCCTCTATCATTGTATCTCTCCATCTCTCCATCATTGTATCTCTCCATCTCTCCATCATTGTATCTCTCCATTCCTCTATCATTGTATCTCTCCATCTCTCCATCATTGTATCTCTCCATTCCTCTATCATTGTATCTCTCCATCTCTCCATCATTGTATCTCTCCATCTCTCCATCATTGTATCTCTCCATCATTGTATCTCTCCATCTCTCCATCATTGTATCTCTCCATCCCTCTATCATTGTATCTCTCCATTCCTCTATCATTGTATCTCTCCATCATTGTATCTCTCCATCTCTCCATCATTGTATCTCTCCATCCCTCTATCATTGTATCTCTCCATCATTGTATCTCTCCATCTCTCCATCATTGTATCTCTCCATCCCTCTATCATTGTATCTCTCCATCCCTCCATCATTGTATCTCTCCATCCCTCTATCATTGTATCTCTCCATCCCTCCATCATTGTATCTCTCCATCCCTCCATCATTGTATCTCTCCATCCCTCTATCATTGTATCTCTCCATCTCTCCATCATTGTATCTCTCCATCTCTCCATCATTGTATCTCTCCATTCCTCTATCATTGTATCTCTCCATCTCTCCATCATTGTATCTCTCCATTCCTCTATCATTGTATCTCTCCATCTCTCCATCATTGTATCTCTCCATCTCTCCATCATTGTATCTCTCCATCCCTCTATCATTGTATCTCTCCATCATTGTATCTCTCATCATTGTATCTCTCCATCCCTCCATCATTGTATCTCTCCATTCCTCTATCATTGTATCTCTCCATCTCTCCATCATTGTATCTCTCCATCATTGTATCTCTCCATCCCTCCATCATTGTATCTCTCCATCCCTCTATCATTGTATCTCTCCATTCCTCTATCATTGTATCTCTCCATCTCTCCATCATTGTATCTCTCCATCTCTCCATCATTGTATCTCTCCATCATTGTATCTCTCATCATTGTATCTCTCCATCCCTCCATCATTGTATCTCTCCATCCCTCCATCATTGTATCTCTCCATCCCTCCATCATTGTATCTCTCCATTCCTCCATCATTGTATCTCTCCATCATTGTATCTCTCATCATTGTATCTCTCCATCATTGTATCTCTCCATCATTGTATCTCTCATCATTGTATCTCTCCATCCCTCCATCATTGTATCTCTCCATCCCTCTATCATTGTATCTCTCCATTCCTCCATCATTGTATCTCTCCATCTCTCCATCATTGTATCTCTCCATCCCTCTATCATTGTATCTCTCCATTCCTCTATCATTGTATCTCTCCATCTCTCCATCATTGTATCTCTCCATCTCTCCATCATTGTATCTCTCATCATTGTATCTCTCCATCCCTCCATCATTGTATCTCTCCATCCCTCCATCATTGTATCTCTCCATCCCTCCATCATTGTATCTCTCCATCTCTCCATCATTGTATCTCTCCATCCCTCTATCATTGTATCTCTCCATCATTGTATCTCTCTATCATTGTATCTCTCCATCCCTCTATCATTGTATCTCTCCATCCCTCCATCATTGTATCTCTCCATCCCTCCATCATTGTATCTCTCCATCATTGTATCTCTCCATCCCTCTATCATTGTATCTCTCCATCCCTCTATCATTGTATCTCTCCATCCCTCTATCATTGTATCTCTCCATCCCTCCATCATTGTATCTCTCCATCCCTCCATCATTGTATCTCTCCATCATTGTATCTCTCCATCCCTCTATCATTGTATCTCTCCATCCCTCTATCATTGTATCTCTCCATCCCTCTATCATTGTATCTCTCCATCCCTCCATCATTGTATCTCTCCATTCCTCTATCATTGTATCTCTCATCATTGTATCTCTCAATCCCTTATCATTGTATCTCTCATCATTGTATCTCTCCATCATTGTATCTCTCCATCCCTCCATCATTGTATCTCTCCATCCCTCTATCATTGTATCTCTCCATCCCTCTATCATTGTATCTCTCCATTCCTCTATCATTGTATCTCTCCATTCCTCTATCATTGTATCTCTCATCATTGTATCTCTCCATTCCTCTATCATTGTATCTCTCATCATTGTATCTCTCCATCATTGTATCTCTCCATCCCTCCATCATTGTATCTCTCCATCCCTCTATCATTGTATCTCTCCATCCCTCTATCATTGTATCTCTCCATCCCTCTATCATTGTATCTCTCCATCCCTCTATCATTGTATCTCTCCATATCTCTATCATGGTATCTCTCCATCCCTCTATCATTGTATCTCTCCATCCCTCATCATTGTATCTCTCATCATTGTATCTCTCATCATTGTATCTCTCATCATTGTATCTCTCTATCATTGTATCTCTCTATCATTGTATCTCTCCTCATTGTATCTCTCATCATTGTATCTCTCCACCCCTCTATCATTGTATCTCTCCATCTCTATATCATTGTATCTCTCATCATTGTATCTCTCCATCTCTCTATCATTGTATCTCTCCATCTCTATATCATTGTATCTCTCCATTCCTCTATCATTGTATCTCTCCATCATTGTATCTCTCCATTCCTCTATCATCGTATCTCTCTATCAATGTATCTCTCCATCTCTCATCATTGTATCTCTCCATTCCTCTATCATTGTATCTCTCATCATTGTATCTCTCCATCCCTCTATCATTGTATCTCTCATAATTGTATCTCTCATCATTGTATCTCTCATCATTGTATCTCTCATCATTGTTTCTCTCCATCCCTCTATCATTGTATCTCTCCATCTCTCTATCATTGTATCTCTCATCATTGTATCTCTCATCATTGTTTCTCTCCATCCCTCTATCATTGTATCTCTCCATCTCTCTATCATTGTATCTCTCATCATTGTATCTCTCATCATTGTTTCTCTCCATCCCTCTATCATTGTATCTCTCCATCTCTCTATCATTGTATCTCTCATCATTGTATCTCTCATCATTGTATCTCTCCATCCCTCTATCATTGTATCTCTCATCATTGTGTCTCTCATCATTGTTTCTCTCCATCCCTCTATCATTGTATCTCTCCATCTCTCTATCATTGTATCTCTCCATTCCTCTATCATTGTATCTCTCATCATTGTATCTCTCATCATTGTATCTCTCATCATTGTTTCTCTCCATCCCTCTATCATTGTATCTCTCCATCATTGTATCTCTCATCATTGCATCTCTCCATCATTGTATCTCTCCATCATTGTATCTCTCCATCTCTCTATCATTGTATCTCTCTATCATTGTATCTCTCCATCCCTCTATCATTGTATCTCTCTATCATTGTATCTCTCCATCCCTCTATCTTTGTATCTCTATCATTGTATCTCTCATCCCCCATCATTGTATCTCTATCATTGTATCTCTCATCCCTCTATCATTGTATCTCTCATTCCTCTATCATTGTATCTCTCATTCCTCTATCATTGTATCTCTCCATTCCTCTACCATTGTATCTCTATCATTGTATCTCCATCCCTCTATCATTGTATCTCTCTATCATTGTATCGCTCATCATTGTATCTCTCATCATTGTATCTCTCCATCATTGTATCTCTCATCATTGTATCTCTATCATTGTATCTCTCCATCTCTGTCTCTCCATCCCTCTATCATTGTATCTCTCCATCCCTCTATCAATGTATCTCTCCATCTCTCTATCTTTGTATCTCTCCATCTCTCTATCATTGTATCTCTATCATTGTATCTCTCCATCTCTCTATCATTGTATCTCTCCATCCCTTTATCATTGTATCTCTCCATCTCTCTATCATTGTATCTCTCCATCTCTCTATCATTGTATCTCACCATCCCTCTATCATTGTATCTCTCTATCATTGTATCTCTCTATCATTGTATCTCTCCATTCCTCTATCATTGTATCTCTCCATCTCTCTATCATTGTATCTCTCCATTCCTCTATCATTGTATCTCTCATCATTGTATCTCTCTATCATTGTATCCCTCCATCCCTCTATCATTGTATCTCTCCATTTCTCTATCATTGTATCTCTCCATCTCTCTATCATTGTATCTCTCTATCATTGTATCTCTCCATCTCTCTATAATTGTATCTCTCTATCATTGTATCTCTCCATCTCTCTATCATTGTATCTCTCTATCATGGTATCTCTCCATCTCTCTATAATTGTATCTCTCCATCATTGTATCTCTCCATCATTGTATCTCTCCATCCCTCCATCATTGTATCTCTCCATCTCTCTATCATTGTATCTCTCTGTCATTGTATCTCTCCATCTCTCTATCATTGTATCTCTCCATCATTGTATCTCTCATCATTGTATCTCTCCATCATTGTATCTCTCCATCCCTCTATCATTGTATCTCTCCATTCCTCTATCATTGTATCTCTCCATCTCTCTATCATTGTATCTCTCTATCCCTCTATCATTGTATCTCTCCATCATTGTATCTCTCCATTCCTCTATCATTGTATCTCTCCATCTCTCCATCATTGTATCTCTCTATCCCTCTCTCATTGTATCTCTCCATTCCTCTATCATTGTATCCCTCTATCATTGTATCTCTCCATCTCTCCGTCATTGTATCTCTCCATTCCTCTATCATTGTATCTCTCCATCTCTCCATCATTGTATCTCTCTATCCCTCTATCATTGTATCTCTCCATCTCTCTATCATTGTATCTCTCCATCTATCTATCATTGTATCTCTCCATCATTGTATCTCTCCATTCCTCTATCATTGTATCTCTCTATCATTGTATCTCTCATCATTGTATCTCTCATCATTGTATCTCTCCATCTCTCTATCATCGTATCTCTCCATCCCTCTATCATTGTATCTCTCCATCCCTCTATCATTGTATCTCTCATCATTGTATCTCTCATCATTGTATCTCACTATCATTATATCTCTCCATCTCTCCATCATTGTATCTCTCCATTCCTCTATCATTGTATCTCTCATCATTGTATCTCTCTGATTGTATCTCTCCATTCTTCTATCATTGTATCTCTCATCATTGTATCTCTCTATCAATGTATCTCTCCACCCCTCCATCATTATATCTCTCCATTCCTCTATCATTGTATCTCTCATCATTGTATCTCTCCATTCCTCTATCAATGTATCTCTCATCATTGTATCTCTCATCATTGTATCTCTCATCATTGTATCTCTCCATCATTGTATCTCTCATCATTGTATCTCTCCATCATTGTATCTCTCCATCCCTCTATCATTGTATCTCTCTATCATTATATCTCTCCATCCCTCTATCATTGTATCTCTCTATCATTGTATCTCTCCATCCCTCTATCATTGTATCTCTCATTCCTCTATCATTGTATCTCTCATTCCTCTATCATTGTATCTCTCCATTCCTCTATCATTGTATCTCTATCATTGTATCTCCATCCCTCTATCATTGTATCTCTCTATCATTGTATCGCTCA
Organism: Salvelinus fontinalis; assembly: GCF_029448725.1. Classification (NCBI taxonomy): domain Eukaryota; kingdom Metazoa; phylum Chordata; class Actinopteri; order Salmoniformes; family Salmonidae; genus Salvelinus; species Salvelinus fontinalis. Next base: position 55,801 of record NW_026601039.1, read on the forward strand.
TCATTGTATCTCTCATCATTGTATCTCTCCATCATTGTATCTCTCATCATTGTATCTCTATCATTGTATCTCTCCATCTCTCTATCATTGTATCTCTCCATCCCTCTATCATTGTATCTCTCCATCCCTCTATCATTGTATCTCTCCATCTCTCTATCATTGTATCTCTCCATCTCTCTATCATTGTATCTCTTTCATTGTATCTCTCCATCTCTCTATCATTGTATCTCTCCATCCCTCTATCATTGTATCTCTCCATCTCTCTATCATTGTATCTCTCCATCTCTCTATCATTGTATCTCTCCATCCCTCTATCATTGTATCTCTCTATCATTGTATCTCTCTATCATTGTATCTCTCATTCCTCTATCATTGTATCTCTCCATCTCTCTATCATTGTATCTCTCCATTCCTCTATCATTGTATCTCTCTATCATTGTATCCCTCCATCCCTCTATCATTGTATCTCTCCATCTCTCTATCATTGTATCTCTCCATCTCTCTATCATTGTATCTCTCTATCATTGTATCTCTCCATCTCTCTATAATTGTATCTCTCTATCATTGTATCTCTCCATCTCTCTATCATTGTATCTCTCTATCATTGTATCTCTCCATCTCTCTATAATTGTATCTCTCTATCATTGTATCTCTCTATCATTGTATCTCTCATCATTGTATCTCTCCAACCCTCTATCATTGTATCTCTCCATCTCTCTATCACTGTATCTCTCCATCCCTCTATCATTGTATCTCTCATCATTGTATCTCTCTATCATTGTATCTCTCCATCCCTCTATCATTGTATCTCTCATCATTGTATCTCTCCATCATTGTATCTCTCCATCATTGTATCTCTCCATCATTGTATCTCTCCATCCCTCCATCATTGTATCTCTCCATCTCTCTATCATTGTATCTCTCTGTCATTGTATCTCTCCATCTCTCTATCATTGTATCTCTCTATCATTTTATCTCTCATCATTGTATCTCTCCATCATTGTATCTCTCCATCCCTCTATCATTGTATCTCTCCATTCCTCTATCATTGTATCTCTCCATCTCTCTATCATTGTATCTCTCTATCCCTCTATCATTGTATCTCTCCATCATTGTATCTCTCCATTCCTCTATCATTGTATCTCTCCATCTCTCCATCATTGTATCTCTCTATCCCTCTATCATTGTATCTCTCCATTCCTCTATCATTGTATCCCTCTATCATTGTATCTCTCCATCTCTCCATCATTGTATCTCTCCATTCCTCTATCATTGTATCTCTCCATCTCTCTATCATTGTATCTCTCCATCTCTCTATCATTGTATCTCTCCATTCCTCTATCATTGTATCTCTCTATCATTGTATCTCTCATCATTGTATCTCTCATCATTGTATCTCTCCATCTCTCTATCATCGTATCTCTCCATCCCTCTATCATTGTATCTCTCCATCCCTCTATCATTGTATCTCTCATCATTGTATCTCTCTATCATTGTATCTCTCCATCTCTCCATCATTGTATCTCTCCATTCCTCTATCATTGTATCTCTCATCATTGTATCTCTCTGATTGTATCTCTCCATTCCTCTATCATTGTATCTCTCATCATTTTATCTCTCTATCAATGTATCTCTCCACCCCTCCATCATTATATCTCTCCATTCCTCTATCATTGTATCTCTCATCATTGTATCTCTCCATTCCTCTATCAACGTATCTCTCATCATTGTATCTCTCATCATTGTATCTCTCATCATTGTATCTCTCCATCATTGTATCTCTCATCATTGTATCTCTCCATCATTGTATCTCTCCATCCCTCTATCATTGTATCTCTCTATCATTATATCTCTCCATCCCTCTATCATTGTATCTCTCTATCATTGTATCTCTCATCCCTCTAACATTGTATCTCTATCATTGTATCTCTCATCCCTCCATCATTGTATCTCTATCATTGTATCTCTCATTCCTCCATCATTGTATCTCTCCATTCCTCTATCATTGTATCTCTCTATCATTATATCTCTCCATCCCTCTATCATTGTATCTCTCTATCATTGTATCTCTCCATCCCTCTATCATTGTATCTCTATCATTGTATCTCTCATCCCTCTATCATTGTATCTCTCCATCATTGTATCTCTCATCATTGTATCTCTCCATCCCTCTATCATTGTATCTCTCATCATTGTATCTCTCATCATTGTATCTCTCCATCATTGTATCTCTCTATCATTGTATCTCTCTATCATTGTATCTCTCCATCATTGTATCTCTCATCATTGTATCTCTCCATCATTGTATCTCTCCATCATTGTATCTCTCTATCATTGTATCTCTCTATCATTGTATCTCTCATCATTGTATCTCTCCATCCCTCTATCATTGTATCTCTATCATTGTATCTCTCCATCTCTCTATCATTGTATCTCTCCATCCCTCTATCATTGTATCTCTCCATCTCTCTATCATTGTATATCTCCATCTCTCTATCATTGTATCTCTCCATCCCTCTATCATTGTATCTCTCTATCATTGTATCTCTCCATTCCTCTATCATTGTATCTCTCCATCTCTCTATCATTGTATCTCTCCATTCCTCTTTCATTGTATCTCTCATCATTGTATCTCTCTATCATTGTATCCCTCCATCCCTCTATCATTGTATCTCTCCATCTCTCTATAATTGTATTTCTCTATCACTGTATCTCTCCATCCCTCTATCATTGTATCTCTCTATCATTGTATCTTTCATCATTGTATCTCTCCAACCCTCTATCATTGTATCTCTCCATCTCTCTATCATTGTATCTCTCCATCTCTCTATCATTGTGTCTCTCCATCCCTCTATCATTGTATCTCTCCATTCCTCTATCATTGTATCTCTCTATCATTGTATCTCTCATCATTGTATCTCTCTATCATTGTATCATTCCATCCCTCTATCATTGTATCTCTCAACCCTCTATCATTGTATCTCTCCATCATTGTATCTCTCCATCATTGTATCTCTCCATCACTGTATCTCTCCATCCCTCCATCATTGTATCTCTCCATCCCTCCATCATTGTATCTCTCATCCCTCTATCATTGTATCTCTCCATCATTGTATCTCTCCATCATTGTATCTCTCCATCCCTCTATCATTGTATCTCTCCATCACTGTATCTCTCCATCCCTCTATCATTGTATCTCTCTATCATTGTATCTCTCCATCTCTCTATCATTGTATCTCTCCATCTCTCTATCATTGTATCTCTCCATCCCTCTATCATTGTATCTCTCTATCATTGTATCTCTCCATTCCTCTATCATTGTATCTCTCTATCATTGTATCTCTCCATTCCTCTATCATTGCATCTCTCCATCCCTCCATCATTGTATCTCTCCATCCCTCTATCATTGTATCTCTCATCATTGTATCTCTCATCATTGTATCTCTCTATCATTGTATCTCTTCATCCCTCTATCATTGTATATCTCATCCCTCTATCATTGTACCTCTCCATCATTGTATCTCTCCATCATTGTATCTTTCCATTCCTCTATCATTGTATCTCTCCATTCCTCCATCATTGTATCTCTCCATCCCTCCATCATTGTATCTCTCCATCCCTCTATCACTGTATCTCTCCATCACTGTATCTCTCCATCATTGTATCTCTCCATCATTGTATCTCTCAATCATTGTATCTCTCCATCCCTCCATCATTGTTTCTCTCATCCCTCTATCATTGTATCTCTCCATCATTGTATCTCTCCATCATTGTATCTCTCCATACCTCTATCATTGTATCTCTCCATCACTGTATCTCTCCATCCCTCTATCATTGTATCTCTCTATCATTGTATCTCTCCATCTCTCTATCATTGTATCTCTCCATCTCTCTATCATTGTATCTCTCCATCCCTCTATCATTGTATCTCTCCATTCCTCTATCATTGTATCTCTCTATCATTGTATCTCTCCATTCCTCTATCATTGCATCTCTCCATCCCTCCATCATTGTATCTCTCCATCCCTCTATCATTGTATCTCTCATCATTGTATCTCTCCATCATTGTCTCTCCATCATTGTATCTCTCCATCATTGTATCTCTCCATCATTGTATCTCTCTATCGTTGTATCTCTCCATCCCTCCATCATTGTATCTCTCCATCTCTCCATCATTGTATCTCTCCATCCCTCCATCATTGTATCTCTCCATCATTGTATCTCTCCATTCCTCTATCATTGTATCTCTCCATCATTGTATCTCTCCATTCCTCTATCATTGTATCTCTCATCATTGTATCTCTCCATCCCTCTATCATTGTATCTCTCATCATTGTATCTCTCCATCATTGTATCTCTCTATCCCTCCAGCATTGTATCTCTCCATCTCTCTATCATTGTATCTCTCCATTCCTCTATCATTGTATCTCTCTGTCATTGTATCTCTCCATCATTGTATCTCTCCATCATTGAATCTCTCCATCTCTCTATCATTGTATCTCTCCATCATTGTATCTCTCCATCCCTCTATCATTGTATCTCTCATCATTGTATCTCTCATCATTGTATCTCTCCATCATTGTATCTCTCTATCCCTCTATCATTGTATCTCTCCATCTCTCTATCATTGTATCTCTCCATCTCTCTATCATTGTATCTCTCCATCTCTCTATCATTGTATCTCTCTATCATTGTATCTCTCCATCCCTCTATCATTGTATCTCTCTATCATTGTATCTCTCATCATTGTATCTCTCCATCCCTCTATCATTTTATCTCTCATCATTGTATCTCTCATCATTGTATCTCTTCATCCCTCTATCATTGTATCTCTCATCCCTCTATCATTGTATCTCTCATCCCTCTATCATTGTATCTCTTCATCCCTCTATCATTGTATCTCTCCATCCCTCTATCATTGTATCTCTCCATCATTGTATCTCTCCATCCTTCTATCATTGTATCTCTCCATCATTGTATCTCTCCATTCCTCTATCATTGTATCTCTCCATCATTGTATCTCTCCATTCCTCTATCATTGTATCTCTCCATCTCTCTATCATTGTATCTCTCCATCTCTCCATCATTGTATCTCTCCATCCCTCCATCATTGTATCTCTCCATTCCTCTATCATTGTATCTCTCCATCTCTCTATCATTGTATCTCTCCATCTCTCCATCATTGTATCTCTCCATCTCTCCATCATTGTATCTCTCCATCCCTCCATCATTGTATCTCTCCATTCCTCTATCATTGTATCTCTCCATTCCTCTATCATTGTATCTCTCCATCATTGTATCTCTCCATTCCTCTATCATTGTATCTCTCCATTCCTCTATCATTGTATCTCTCCATCCCTCCATCATTGTATCTCTCCATCATTGTATCTCTCCATTGCTCTATTCAAACTGCTAAATGTCAAACGGTTGGTGACATTTAGTCAAATCTCTCCTGAGGGACTGTCCGGAGTTAGGAGCTGTTTTTTTGGGGGTCTTCCTCTGACACCGCCTAGTATATAGGTTCTGGATGGCAGGAAGCTTGGCCCCAGTGATGTACTGGGCCGTACGCATTACCCTCTGTATTGCCTTACGGTCTGATGTCGAGCAGTTGCCATACCAGGCAGTGATGCAACCGGTCAGGATGCTCTCGATGGTGCAGCTATAGAACATTTTGAGGATCCGGGGACCCATGCCAAATATTTTCTCTTGAGGAGGAATAGGTTTTGTCGTGCCCTCTTCACGACTGTCTTGATGTGTTTGGACCATGATAGTTCATTGGTGATGTGGACACCAAGGAACTTGAAACTCTCCACCCGTTCCACTACAGCCCCGTCGATGTAAATGGGGGCCTGTTCGGCCATCCTTTCCTCTGGTCCACGATCATCTCCTTTGTCTTGCTCACATTGAGGGAGAGGCTGTTGTCCTTGCACCACATGGTCAGGTCTCTGACCTCCTCCCTATAGGCTGTCTCATCGTTGTCGGTGATCAGGCCTACCACCGTTGTGTCATCAGCAAACTTAATGATGGTGTTGGAGTCATGCTTGGCCACGTAGTCGTGGGTGAACAGGGAGTACAGGAGGGGACTAAGCACACACCCCTGAGGGGCCCCAGTGTTAAGGATCAGCGTGGCAGATGTGTTGTTGCCTACTCTTACCACCTGGGGGCGGCCCGTCAGGAAATCCAGTTGCAGAGGGCGGTGTTTAGTCCCAGAGTCCTTAGCTTAGTGATGAGCTTTGAGGGCACTATGGTGTTGAACGCTGAGCTGTAGTCAATGAACAGCATTCTCACATAGGTGTTCCTTTTGTCCAGGTGAGAAAGGGCAGTGTGGAGTGCGATTGAGATTGGGTCCTCTGTGGATCTGTTGGGGGCGGTATGCGAATTGGTGTGGATCTAGGGTTTCTGGGATAATGGTGTTGATGTGAGCCATGACCAGCCTTTCAAAGCACTGATTGCTACAGGGCGGTAGTCATTCAAGCAGGTTACCTTCGCTTTCTGGGCACAGGGACTATGGTGGTCTGCTTGTCAGGTTAAGCCAGTCTTCAGTTGCCTAAACAGGTCAACATGTTAAGCTGGTCTCCAGTTCTCTCCCCAGGACAACACGTTAAGCCAGTCTCCTGTTCTCTCCCCAGGACAACATGTTAAGCCAGTCTCCTGTTCTCTCCCCAGGACATGTTAAGCCAGTCTCCTGTTCTCTCCCCAGGACAACACGTTAAACCAGTCTCCTGTTCTCTCCCCAGGACAACACGTTAAGCCAGTCTCCTGTTCTCTCCCCAGGACAACACGTTAAGCCAGTCTCCTGTTCTCTCCCCAGGACAACACGTTAAGCCAGTCTCCTGTTCTCTCCCCAGGACAACACGTTAAGCCAGTCTCCTGTTCTCTCCCCAGGACAACACGTTAAGCCAGTCTCCTGTTCTCTCCCCAGGACAACACGTTAAGCCAGTCTCCTGTTCTCTCCCCAGGACAACACGTTAAGCCAGTCTCCTGTTCTCTCCCCAGGACAACATGTTAAGCCAGTCTCCTGTTTTCTCCCCAGGACAACACGTTAAGCCAGTCTCCTGTTCTCTCCCCAGGACATGTTAAGCCAGTCTCCTGTTCTCTCCCCAGGACAACACGTTAAGCCAGTCTCCTGTTCTCTCCCCAGGACAACACGTTAAGCCAGTCTCCTGTTCTCTCCCCAGGACATGTTAAGCCAGTCTCCTGTTCTCTCCCCAGGACATGTTAAGCCAGTCTCCTGTTCTCTCCCCAGGACAACATGTTAAGCCAGTCTCCTGTTCTCTCCCCAGGACAACACGTTAAGCCAGTCTCCTGTTCTCTCCCCAGGACATGTTAAGCCAGTCTCCTGTTCTCTCCCCAGGACAACATGTTAAGCCAGTCTCCTGTTCTCTCCCCAGGACAACACGTTAAGCCAGTCTCCTGTTCTCTCCCCAGGACATGTTAAGCCAGTCTCCTGTTCTCTCCCCAGGACAACACGTTAAGCCAGTCTCCTGTTCTCTCCCCAGGACAACACGTTAAGCCAGTCTCCTGTTCTCTCCCCAGGACAACACGTTAAGCCAGTCTCCTGTTCTCTCCCCAGGACAACACGTTAAGCCAGTCTCCTGTTCTCTCCCCAGGACAACATGTTAAGCCAGTCTCCTGTTCTCTCCCCAGGACAACACGTTAAGCCAGTCTCCTGTTCTCTCCCCAGGACAACACGTTAAGCCAGTCTCCTGTTCTCTCCCCAGGACAACACGTTAAGCCAGTCTCCTGTTCTCTCCCCAGGACAACACGTTAAGCCAGTCTCCTGTTCTCTCCCCAGGACAACACGTTAAGCCAGTCTCCTGTTCTCTCCCCAGGACAACACGTTAAGCCAGTCTCCTGTTCTCTCCCCAGGACAACACGTTAAGCCAGTCTCCTGTTCTCTCCCCAGGACAACACGTTAAGCCAGTCTCCTGTTCTCTCCCCAGGACAACACGTTAAGCCAGTCTCCTGTTCTCTCCCCAGGACAACATGTTAAGCCAGTCTCCTGTTCTCTCCCCAGGACAACACGTTAAGCCAGTCTCCTGTTCTCTCCACAGGACAACACGTTAAGCCAGTCTCCTGTTCTCTCCCCAGGACAACACGTTAAGCCAGTCTCCTGTTCTCTCCCCAGGACAACACGTTAAGCCAGTCTCCTGTTCTCTCCCCAGGACAACATGTTAAGCCAGTCTCCTGTTCTCTCCCCAGGACAACACGTTAAGCCAGTCTCCTGTTCTCTCCCCAGGACATGTTAAGCCAGTCTCCTGTTCTCTCCCCAGGACAACACGTTAAGCCAGTCTCCTGTTCTCTCCCCAGGACAACACGTTAAGCCAGTCTCCTGTTCTCTCCCCAGGACAACACGTTAAGCCAGTCTCCTGTTCTCTCCCCAGGACAACACGTTAAGCCAGTCTCCTGTTCTCTCCCCAGGACAACACGTTAAGCCAGTCTCCTGTTCTCTCCCCAGGACAACACGTTAAGCCAGTCTCCTGTTCTCTCCCCAGGACAACACGTTAAGCCAGTCTCCTGTTCTCTCCCCAGGACAACACGTTAAGCCAGTCTCCTGTTCTCTCCCCAGGACAACACGTTAAGCCAGTCTCCTGTTCTCTCCCCAGTAAAACACGTTAAGCCAGTCTCCTGTTCTCTCCCCAGGACAACACGTTAAACCAGTCTCCTGTTCTCTCCCCAGGACAACATGTTAAGCCCTTGACTTGTGGTTATTGAAAGTGATGCTGATGGCCTGTTCTCTCCTCAGGACAACCAGACAGACAGTGGGATGGTTCTGGCGTCAGAGGAGTTTGAGATGATCCAACACGAACACAGAGGAGCCAAGTATGTTTAACACACCAATAACGTCATGCCCTTAACCAATAGCGTCATACCCTTAACCAATAGCGTCATGCCCTTAACCAATAGTGTCATGCCCTTAACCAATAGCGGCATGCCCTTAACCAATAGCGGCATGCCCTTAACCAATAGCGTCATACCCTTAACCAATAGCGTCATGCCCTTAACCAATAGCGTCATACCCTTAACCAATAGCGTCATCCCCTTAACCAAGTGTCATACCCTTAACCAATAGCGTTATTCCCTTAACCAATAGCGTCATGCCCTTAACCAATAGCGTCATGCCCTTAACCAATAGCGTCATGCCCTTAACCAATAGCGTCATGCCCTTAACCAATAGCGTCATGCCCTTAACCAATAGCGTCATTAATATGACAAGGCGTCTGTGGGTCGTCTTTTTTAAAATGTTTTTAAAAACTGTTGTCAGAAAATAACAACAGAATATTGTCCTAACAGCTGTCTCTTCTCCTCTCCCACCACCCTCCTCACTCTCCTCTCCTCCCCTCCTCTCTCCCCCTCCCTCTCCTCCTCTCTCCCCCTCCCTCTCCTCCTCTCTCCTCTCTTCCCCTCCCTCTCCTCCCCTCCTCTCTCCCCCTCCCTCTCCTCTCCTCCCTCTCCTCCTCTCCTCTTCCCCTCCCTCTCCCCCTCTCTCTCCTCCCCTCCTCTCTCCTCTTCCCCTCCCTCTCCTCTCCTCCCCTCCTCTCTCCCCCCCTCCTCTCTCCTCTTCCCCTCCCTCTTCCCCTCTCTCTCCTCTCTTCCCTCCTCTCTCCTCTTCCCCTCCCTCTCCTCTCCTCCCCTCCTCTCTCCCCCTCCCTCTCCTCCTCTCTCCCCCTCCCTCTCCTCCTCTCTCCTCTCTTCCCCTCCCTCTCCTCCCCTCCTCTCTCCCCCTCCCTCTCCTCTCCTCCCTCTCCTCCTCTCCTCTTCCCCTCCCTCTTCCCCTCTCTCTCCTCTCTTCCCTCCTCTCTCCTCTTCCCCTCCCTCTCCTCTCCTCCCCTCCTCTCTCCCCCTCCCTCTCCTCCTCTCTCCCCCTCCCTCTCCTCCTCTCTCCTCTCTTCCCCTCCCTCTCCTCCCCTCCTCTCTCCCCCTCCCTCTCCTCTCCTCCCTCTCCTCCTCTCCTCTTCCCCTCCCTCTTCCCCTCTCTCTCCTCTCTTCCCTCCTCTCTCCTCTTCCCCTCCCTCTCCTCTCCTCCCCTCCTCTCCTCCTCTCCTCTCTTCCCTCCTCTCTTCCCCTCCCTCTCCTCTCCTCCCCTCCCTCTCCTCTCCTCCCCTCCTCTCTCCCCCTCCCCTCTCCTCTCCTCCCCTCCCTCTCCTCTCCTCCGCTCCTCTCCCCCCAGTAGTACAGAGCGCCTGGTGGTGGTCGAGTCCAGCGGTAGCCCCGTTAGTTCCAGGCACCGACCAGCCTTCCTCTCCCAGCTCTCTGGCCAGACCTTTTACAACAACGAGTATGGTCAGCTGTCAGAGGAGGGCAGGGTCCTGGACTTCTTCTCCTCCCCTGACGATACACGCTGCCTCGCATCCTCCAACCTGTGATGTCGTCATCACAGTGGGCTAGCCCCTCCTCCAACCTGTGATTGACTGCAGTGAGCTAGCCCCTCCTCCAACCTCTGCCATTATCACAGTGAGCTAGCCCCTCCTCCAACCTCTGCCATTATCACAGTGAGCTAGCCCCTCCTCCAACCTCTGCCATTATCACAGTGGGCTAGCCCCTCCTCCAACCTCTGCCATTATCACAGTGGGCTAGCCCCTCCTCCAACCTCTGTCATTATCACAGTGAGCTAGCCCCTCCTCCAACCTCTGCCATTATCACAGTGGGCTAGCCCCTCCTCCAACCTCTGCCATTATCACAGTGGGCTAGCCCCTCCTCCAACCTCTGCCATTATCACAGTGGGCTAGCCCCTCCTCCAACCTCTGCCATTATCACAGTGGGCTAGCCCCTCCTCCAACCTCTGCCATTATCACAGTGGGCTAGCCCCTCCTCCAACCTCTGCCATTATCACAGTGGGCTAGCCCCTCCTCCAACCTCTGCCATTATCACAGTGGGCTAGCCCCTCCTCCAACCTCTGCCATTATCACAGTGGGCTAGCCCCTCCTCCAACCTCTGCCATTATCACAGTGGGCTAGCCCCTCCTCCAACCTCTGCCATTATCACAGTGGGCTAGCCCCTCCTCCAACCTCTGCCATTATCACAGTGGGCTAGCCCCTCCTCCAACCTGTAATTGACTACAGTGGGATCCAATAGTTCAGATTCCAGTCTTGCTAGCCACAAGGGTTGGGAGTATACTCAATCCCTCTCCTTCCCTCACTTCCTTGCTGTCACTCTTTCCCTCACTTCCTTGCTGTCACTCTTTCCCTCACTTCCTTGCTGTCACTCTTTCCCTCACTTCCTTGCTGTCACTCTTTCCCTCACTTCCTTGCTGTCACTCTTTCCCTCACTTCCTTGCTGTCACTCCTTCCCTCACTTCCTTGCTGTCACTCCTTCCCTCACTTCCTTGCTGTCACTCCTTCCCTCTCTTCCTTGCTGTCACTCCTTCCCTCTCTTCCTTGCTGTCACTCCTTCCCTCACTTCCTTGCTGTCACTCCTTCCCTCACTTCCTTGCTGTCACTCCTTCCCTCTCTTCCTTGCTGTCACTCCTTCCCTCTCTTCCTTGCTGTCACTCCTTCCCTCTCTTCCTTGCTGTCACTCCTTCCCTCTCTTCCTTGCTGTCACTCCTTCCCTCTCTTCCTTGCTTTCACTAATTCCCACTCTTCCTTGCTGTCACTCCTTCCCTCTCTTCCTTGCTGTCACTCCTTCCCTCACTTCCTTGCTGTCACTCCTTCCCTCACTTCCTTGCTGTCACTCCTTCCCTCTCTTCCATGCTGTCAATCTTTCCCTCTCTTCCTTGCTGTCACTCCTTCCCTCACTTCCTTGCTGTCAATCTTTCCCTCTCTTCCTTGCTGTCAATCCTTCCCTCACTTCCTTGCTGTCAATCTTTCCCTCACTTCCTTGCTGTCAATCTTTCCCTCTTCCTTGCTGTCACTCCTTCCCCTCTCTATGGCCAACCGGCCCATACTGGACTGAGTCGTCTGTACATGCAGTTCTCTATCCAACCACTGGGTGGCAGTAGTATGTCAAAACTAAACCCAAAGTATTTTATATCAACCACAGTTCAGATTTGTATCTCAATACAGAGTAAGCTTTTGTTTATTTGTACAAAAATATGAAAATAAAGAAATATATCTTCTTTAGTCATGTCTCAGGTCTGTTATTTTGCTAATAATAATGACATCATACATATGATGTTAGTCTGATCTGTAGTACAACATCTCATGATGAAGTTAATGTAGAGTGAGGGCGAGGAGTGTTCAGAGAATGGACTTAATGTCTCTACTCCAGAGGACATGACTTAATATGTCTCTACTCCAGATGACATGACTTAATGTCTCTACTCCAGATGACATGACTTAATATGTCTCTACTCCAGATGACATGACTTAATGTGTCTCTACTCCAGATGACATGACTTAATGTGTCTCTACTCCAGATGACATGACTTAATGTGTCTCTACTCCAGATGACATGACTTAATGTGGCTCTACTCCAGATGACATGACTTAATATGTCTCTACTCCAGATGACATGACTTAATGTGTCTCTACTCCAGATGACATGACTTAATATGTCTCTACTCCAGATGACATGACTTAATTTGTCTCTACTCCAGATGACATGACTTAATGTGTCTCTACTCCAGATGACATGACTTAATGTGTCTCTACTCCAGATGACATGACTTAATGTGTCTCTACTCCAGATGACATGACTTAATATGTCTCTACTCCAGATGACATGACTTAATATGTCTCTACTCCAGATGACATGACATTTCAAGTCAGCAGAGTGGAACTACAATGACTTCCAATTCTACGGGTGGAACGTTCCCACAGAAATCCAACAAATTACAACATACGATTGTATAAAAATAAAATATACATTGTGTCAGTTTTTTGCAACATATTTTCATGTTTCTTTTGCTTGGAATGTTCCAGGCCGATTGAGTAAGGAGAGCAAGTAACTAAATCATTGTCTCTGAAGAAAGGAGATTGACCTCAGACTAGTCAGTGGTGGTTTGTTGTCATGAGGAAGTAGGAACCAGAACACCGTGGTTGTCATGAGGAAGTAGGAACCGGAACACCGTGGTTGTCATGAGGAAGTAGGAACCGGAACACCGTGGTTGTCATGAGGAAGTAGGAACCGGAACACCGTGGTTGTCATGAGGAAGTAGGAACTGGAACACCGTGGTTGTCATGAGGAAGTAGGAACTGGAACACCGTGGTTGTCATGAGGAAGTAGGAACCGGAACACCGTGGTTGTCATGAGGAAGTAGGAACCGGAACACCGTGGTTGTCATGAGGAAGTAGGAACCGGAACACCGTGGTTGTCATGAGGAAGTAGGAACTGGAACACCGTGGTTGTCATGAGGAAGTAGGAACCGGAACACCGTGGTTGTCATGAGGAAGTAGGAACCGGAACACCGTGGTTGTCATGAGGAAGTAGGAACTGGAACACCGTGGTTGTCATGAGGAAGTAGGAACTGGAACACCGTGGTTGTCATGAGGAAGTAGGAACTGGAACACCGTGGTTGTCATGAGGAAGTAGGAACTGGAACACCGTGGTTGTCATGAGGAAGTAGGAACTGGAACACCGTGGTTGCTAAAGTAACTTTACTGGTTGTTGCATTGATCACACATCATCTTTCATGACAGGAAAATGTCTGACCTAGTCCAATAATAGCAGTTCTAAAGACTTGTATTTATCAATGGACTTCATCTTAGTTGTCATGGTAGTGATGAGACCATTGATAAAGAACATAATGACGGCCACCCTATTCCCTGTGTAGTGCACTACTTTTGATGATAGCCCTATGGGCCCTGATCTACAAGTCATGCACTACAATGGCAATAGGGTAACATTTGGGATATAGCCCTTATAACTAAACAGTTCCCTCCCTTCCCACAGAAACCCCGTAACAACATCAAACGGATAATACCGATTGTTATCAATTACAATCAAAAGAATACACACGTTTACATTCAGTAAAACAGAAGAAACTAAGAAAATACTATTACTTTTCTCTTTTTGGCAACAAAATAAAGACGTCCAAATCCTTTTGAACGTTTTCAGAAAGTAGATCAAACCAAAAACAACTTCATAAATGGATTGGACACAAGGACATTGAACAGATAGCACAGTCAGTCACAATGGATTCAGGAAACTTTCTATAAAAAGGAGAGAGGGCGGGGCAAGGCAGTAAGCATTGACCACGTTGTAGTTCTAGAACCAAGACCAGTTCTAGAACCAAGACCAGTTCTAGAACCAAGACCAGTTCAAGAACCAAGACCAGTTCAAGAACCAAGACCAGTTCTAGAACCAAGACCAGTTCTAGAACCAAGACCAGTTCTAGAACCAAGACCAGTTCAAGAACCAAGACCAGTTCTAGAACCAAGACCAGTTCTAGAACCAAGACCAGTTCAAGAACCAAGACCAGTTCTAGAACCAAGACCAGTTCTAGAACCGGTCCATTATTCAGTCAATACCGTAATAGATTCAGCATTATGAAATGACAATAAGAAAACCCTGGTTCAGTCAACACTGAAATGAAAAACCAAACGATCCAGAAAGCTGAAAACACTTGATTTGGGAGACATACTGTATGACATGGGCTTTAAAAAAGACCTAAGGCACAATTGATTCATTATATATTTCCAATGGCTTGATGTGACAGTATGATTCATTCCACAATTCAATCATAAATACAGTATGTTATGTTACAGTGTGGTATTTTACACCTGAAAGAGTTTATATTCACTTCATGTCACAAAGTACAAAATAATATGTAAAAAAAAAAAACATTTGAAAGTAACAGGAGAGAAAATTTGATGACAAATTAATTCATTCTACCACCCTATTTAATTCATAGTGCACTATTTGAGGCTCCAAAAGAAGTGCACTATTTATGAGGCTCCAAAAGAAGTGCACTATAAAGGGTAAAATGGTGCCATTTGGACATGCCCAAGTGACTGCACAGGTTCATATGAAAAACAATCAGTTAACCATCCATCCTGTTGTCATATGGGGAAATATACTGCTAGTCTCTGGGTGCATCTCAATAGTCTAGAGTCGCTTCCTCGTCTCCTTTCCTTCCTCTGCTCTGACAGATGAAGGAATGTAAGGCTCAGTGGGTAGAGCATGGCACTTGGGTTCGATTCCCGCTGGGGCCACCCATAAAGAAAAATGTGTAACATGACTAAGTCGCTTAGGAAACAACCGGCAGCTAAATGGTATTATTATTATTCAAGCAGGTGAAGGAGAGGAGGCAGGTGAAGGAGAGGAAGCAGGTGAAGGAGAGGAATCAGGTAAAGGAGAGGAATCAGGTGAAGGAGAGGAATCAGGTGAAGGAGAGGAATCAGGTGAAGGAGAGGAATCAGGTGAAGGAGAGGAATCAGGTGAAGGAGAGGAATCAGGTGAAGGAGAGGAATCAGGTGAAGGAGAGGAATCAGGTGAATGAGAGGAAGCAGGTGAAGGAGAGGAAGCAGGTAAAGGAGAGGAAGCAGGTGAAGGAGAGGAAGCAGGTGAAGGAGAGGAAGCAGGTAAAGGAGAGGAATCCTGTAGATGATTGAAATACACCCTTCCGATGTTATAAATATGTTTTATGAGGGGCGTAGTGATACGTAGTGATGCGTGCTCAGGACAGCGTAGTGAAATGTCCTCAGGACATCTTTCCTATCTGGATCTTCTTCCAAGCCTCGGAGGCTGTGAATATACAGGAGTCTATGATGCCTGCTACCGTGAACGTCCCCCCGATGATAGCACAGATCTGGAGGGGAGAGGGAAGACCGGGGTCAGGGGTTAGGGTTGTCGTGGTTGAGGGTTGAACCAGGATGTAGACATGAAGCTAGGGTTAGGGTTGAGGGTTGAACCAGGATGTAGACATGAAGCTAGGGTTAGGGTTGAGGGTTGAACCAGGATGTAGACTTGAAGTTAGGGTTAAAGTTAGCGGTTAGGGGTTAGCGGTTAGCGGTTAGCGGTTAGCGGTTAGGGTAACATACCGTAGTTATGAACCGGTAGAGGGGTTGTCTCTTCTCTGTGTACTTGACTGTGATTGGACTGAGGTCATAACGGTACCAGATAGCT
The DNA here is from genome assembly GCF_029448725.1 of Salvelinus fontinalis. Taxonomy (NCBI): domain Eukaryota; kingdom Metazoa; phylum Chordata; class Actinopteri; order Salmoniformes; family Salmonidae; genus Salvelinus; species Salvelinus fontinalis. The sequence continues at coordinate 71,809 of NW_026601039.1, forward strand.
GGGATAATCCTTCCTGTGTGGCTATAGGCTACATACTCCTGCAGGGGCGGGACAAAGAGACATAACATATGTTTATTGATTGGTTCCATTTAAGAATGATGGAGGCCACTGTGTTCTTGGGGACCTTCAATGCTGCAGACATTTTTTGGTCCCCTTCCCCAGATCTGTGCCTCGACACAATCCTGTCTCGGAGCTCTACGGACAATTCCTTCAACCTCATGGCCTGGTTTTTGCTCTGACATTCACTGTCAACTGTGGGACCTTATATAGACAGGTGTGTGCCTTTTTCATGTCCAATCAATTGAATTTCGAAAAACCTGTTTTTGTTTGTCATTATGGGGTATTTTGTGTAAACTATTTAAAACATTAAAAATAAGGCTGCAAATGAAGTCAAGGGGTCTGAATACTTTCCGAATGCTCTGTATAGTTGTGCTGTTGTGGATGGGTTATTAGCAATCAGGTGTGGGTGAACAAACAGCTGGCCGCCACCAATATTACCCATACCTTGTTAACTACTGTATACTGGTAGGGAAATATTACATACCTTGTTGACTACAGTATACTGGTAGGGTTATAGTCCATACCTTGTTGACTACAGTATACTGGTAGGGTTATAGTCCATACCTTGTTGACTACAGTATACTGGTAGGGTTATAGTCCATACCTTGTTGGCTACAGTATACTGGTAGGGTTATAGTCCATACCTTGTTGACTACAGTATACTGGTAGGGTTATAGTCCATACCTTGTTGACTACAGTATACTGGTAGGGTTATAGTCCATACCTTGTTGACTACAGTATACTGGTAGGGTTATAGTCCATACCTTGTTGACTACAGTATACTGGTAGGGATATAGTACATACCTTGTTGGCTACAGTATACTGGTAGGGTTATAGTCCATACCTTGTTGACTACAGTATACTGGTAGGGTTATAGTCCATACCTTGTTGACTACAGTATACTGGTAGGGTTATAGTCCATACCTTGTTGACTACAGTATACTGGTAGGGATATAGTACATACCTTGTTGGCTACAGTATACTGGTAGGGTTATAGTCCATACCTTGTTGACTACAGTATACTGGTAGGGTTATAGTCCATACCTTGTTGACTACAGTATACTGGTAGGGTTATAGTCCATACCTTGTTGACTACAGTATACTGGTAGGGTTATAGTCCATACCTTGTTGGCTACAGTATACTGGTAGGGTTATAGTCCATACCTTGTTGGCTACAGTATACTGGTAGGGTTATAGTCCATACCTTGTTGACTACAGTATACTGGTAGGGATATAGTACATACCTTGTTGGCTACAGTATACTGGTAGGGTTATAGTCCATACCTTGTTGACTACAGTATACTGGTAGGGTTATAGACCATACCTTGTTGACTAGAGTATACTGGTAGGGTTATAGTCCATACCTTGTTGACTACAGTATACTGGTAGGGTTATAGACCATACCTTGTTGACTACAGTATACTGGTAGGGTTATAGTCCATACCTTGTTGACTACAGTATACTGGTAGGGTTATATTACATACCTTGTTGGCTACAGTAAACTAGTATACTGGTAGGGTTATAGACCATACCTTGTTGACTACAGTAAACTAGTATACTGGTAGGGTTATAGTCCATACCTTGTTGACTACAGTATACTGGTAGGGTTATAGTCCATACCTTGTTGGCTACAGTATACTGGTAGGGTTATAGTCCATACCTTGTTGACTACAGTATACTGGTAGGGTTATAGTCCATACCTTGTTGGCTACAGTATACTGGTAGGGTTATAGTCCATACCTTGTTGACTACAGTAAACTAGTATACTGGTAGGGTTATAGACCATACCTTGTTGACTACAGTAAACTAGTATACTGGTAGGGTTATAGACCATACCTTGTTGACTACAGTAAACTAGTATACTGGTAGGGTTATAGACCATACCTTGTTGACTACAGTAAACTAGTATACTGGTAGGGTTATAGACCATACCTTGTTGACTACAGTAAACTAGTATACTGGTAGGGTTATAGACCATACCTTGTTGACTACAGTAAACTAGTATACTGGTAGGGTTATAGTCCATACCTTGTTGACTACAGTATACTGGTAGGGTTATAGTCCATACCTTGTTGACTACAGTATACTGGTAGGGTTATAGACCATACCTTGTTGACTACAGTAAACTAGTATACTGGTAGGGTTATAGACCATACCTTGTTGACTACAGTAAACTAGTATACTGGTAGGGTTATAGACCATACCTTGTTGACTACAGTAAACTAGTATACTGGTAGGGTTATAGTCCATACCTTGTTGACTACAGTATACTGGTAGGGTTATAGTCCATACCTTGTTGACTACAGTATACTGGTAGGGTTATAGTCCATACCTTGTTGACTACAGTATACTGGTAGGGTTATAGTCCATACCTTGTTGACTACAGTATACTGGTAGGGTTATAGTCCATACCTTGTTGACTACAGTATACTGGTAGGGTTATAGTCCATACCTTGTTGACTACAGTATACTGGTAGGGTTATAGTCCATACCTTGTTGACTACAGTATACTGGTAGGGTTATAGTCCATACCTTGTTGACTACAGTATACTGGTAGGGTTATAGTCCATACCTTGTTGACTACAGTATACTGGTAGGGATATAGTACATACCTTGTTGACTACAGTATACTGGTAGGGTTATAGTCCATACCTTGTTGACTACAGTATACTGGTAGGGATATAGTACATACCTTGTTGACTACAGTATACTGGTAGGGTTATAGTCCATACCTTGTTGACTACAGTATACTGGTAGGGTTATAGTCCATACCTTGTTGACTACAGTATACTGGTAGGGTTATAGTCCATACCTTGTTGACTACAGTATACTGGTAGGATTATAGTCCATACCTTGTTGACTACAGTATACTGGTAGGGTTATAGTCCATACCTTGTTGGCTACAGTATACTGGTAGGGTTATAGTCCATACCTTGTTGGCTACAGTATACTGGTAGGGTTATAGTCCATACCTTGTTGGCTACAGTATACTGGTAGGGTTATATTACATACCTTGTTGGCTACAGTAAACTAGTATACTGGTAGGGTTATAGACCATACCTTGTTGGCTACAGTAAACTAGTATACTGGTAGGGTTATAGACCATACCTTGTTGACTACAGTAAACTAGTATACTGGTAGGGTTATAGTCCATACCTTGTTGACTACAGTATACTGGTAGGGTTATAGTCCATACCTTGTTGGCTACAGTATACTGGTAGGGTTATAGTCCATACCTTGTTGACTACAGTATACTGGTAGGGTTATAGTCCATACCTTGTTGGCTACAGTATACTGGTAGGGTTATAGTCCATACCTTGTTGACTACAGTAAACTAGTATACTGGTAGGGTTATAGACCATACCTTGTTGACTACAGTAAACTAGTATACTGGTAGGGTTATAGACCATACCTTGTTGACTACAGTAAACTAGTATACTGGTAGGGTTATAGACCATACCTTGTTGACTACAGTAAACTAGTATACTGGTAGGGTTATAGACCATACCTTGTTGACTACAGTAAACTAGTATACTGGTAGGGTTATAGACCATACCTTGTTGACTACAGTAAACTAGTATACTGGTAGGGTTATAGTCCATACCTTGTTGACTACAGTATACTGGTAGGGTTATAGTCCATACCTTGTTGACTACAGTATACTGGTAGGGTTATAGACCATACCTTGTTGACTACAGTAAACTAGTATACTGGTAGGGTTATAGTCCATACCTTGTTGACTACAGTATACTGGTAGGGTTATAGTCCATACCTTGTTGACTACAGTATACTGGTAGGGTTATAGTCCATACCTTGTTGACTACAGTATACTGGTAGGGTTATAGTCCATACCTTGTTGACTACAGTATACTGGTAGGGTTATAGTCCATACCTTGTTGACTACAGTATACTGGTAGGGTTATAGTCCATACCTTGTTGACTACAGTATACTGGTAGGGTTATAGTCCATACCTTGTTGACTACAGTATACTGGTAGGGTTATAGTCCATACCTTGTTGACTACAGTATACTGGTAGGATTATAGTCCATACCTTGTTGACTACAGTATACTGGTAGGGTTATAGTCCATACCTTGTTGGCTACAGTATACTGGTAGGGTTATAGTCCATACCTTGTTGGCTACAGTATACTGGTAGGGTTATAGTCCATACCTTGTTGGCTACAGTATACTGGTAGGGTTATAGTCCATACCTTGTTGGCTACAGTATACTGGTAGGGTTATAGTCCATACCTTGTTGACTACAGTATACTGGTAGGGTTATAGTCCATACCTTGTTGGCTACAGTATACTGGTAGGGTTATAGTCCATACCTTGTTGGCTACAGTATACTGGTAGGGTTATAGTCCATACCTTGTTGACTACAGTATACTGGTAGGGATATAGTCCATACCTTGTTGACTACAGTATACTGGTAGGGTTATAGTCCATACCTTGTTGACTACAGTATACTGGTAGGGTTATAGTCCATACCTTGTTGACTACAGTATACTGGTAGGATTATAGTCCATACCTTGTTGACTACAGTATACTGGTAGGGTTATAGTCCATACCTTGTTGACTACAGTATACTGGTAGGGTTATAGTCCATACCTTGTTGGCTACAGTATACTGGTAGGGTTATAGTACATACCTTGTTGGCTACAGTATACTGGTAGGAGAACCTCTGTTTTCCACTCAGGTCTTCATAGACTGTCGGGACAATCTTTAGGATGTAGTCATGAGATGCCAGAGCTGCAAGGGAACACAAGTTAACTTTTATGACAGGAATAAAATAGTTTAGTTAGTTTACTATTTTATTCCTGTCGTAAAAGTATAGTTAGTTTTAATGAGATGACAGGAATAAAATAGTATAGTTAGTTTTAATGAGAGACTGCTAGAATAGTGGTTGTTCTAGTAACCATAGTAACCCTTTGTAGGGGTCTCAAACACAGGCTAATCACACACACACACACACACACACCTCTTATACACAGGCAAGTCACACACACACACACACACCTCTCATACACAGGCTAGTCACACACACACACACCTCTCATACACAGGCTAGTCACACACACACACACCTCTCAAACACAGGCAAGTCACACACACACACACCTCTCATACACAGGCTAGTCACACACACACACACCTCTCATACACAGGCTAGTCACACACACACACACCTCTCAAACACAGGCAAGTCACACACACACACACACACACCTCTTATACACAGGCAAGTCACACACACACACACACACACCTCTCATACACAGGCTAGTCACACACACACACACCTCTCATACACAGGCTAGTCACACACACCTCTCAAACACAGGCAAGTCACACACACACACACACCTCTCATACACAGGCAAGTCACACACACACACACACACACCTCTCATACACAGGCAAGTCACACACACACACACACACACCTCTCATACACAGGCAAGTCACACACACACACACACACACACACCTCTCAAACACAGGCTAGTCACACACACACACACACCTCTCATACACAGGCAAGTCACACACACACACACACACACACCTCTCATACACAGGCTAGTCACACACACACACACACACACACACCTCTCATACACAGGCAAGTCACACACACACACACACACACCTCTCATACACAGGCTAGTCACACACACCTCTCATACACAGGCTAGTCACACACACACACACCTCTCATACACAGGCTAATCACACACACACACACACACACACACACACCTCTCATACACAGGCAAGTCACACACACACACACACCTCTTATACACAGGCTAGTCACACACACCTCTCATACACAGGCTAGTCACACACACACACACCTCGCATACCTCTCATACACAGGCTAGTCACACACACACACACCTCTCATACACAGGCTAATCACACACACACACACACACACACACCTCGTTTACACAGGCTAGTCACACACACACACACACACACACACCTCGCACACACACAGACACCTCTCATACACAGGCAACAGACAGAGAGATTCTAATGACAACAGACAGAGAGATTCTAATGACAACAGACAGAGAGATTCTAATGACAACAGACAGAGAGATTCTAATGACAACAGACAGAGAGATTCTAATGACAACAGACAGAGAGATTCTAATGACAACAGACAGAGAGATTCTAATGACAACAGACAGAGAGATTCTAATGACAACAGACAGAGAGATTCTAATGACAGACAGAGAGATTCTAATGACAACATACAGAGAGATTCTAATGACAACAGACAGAGAGATTCTAATGACAGACAGAGAGATTCTAATGACAACATACAGAGAGATTCTAATGACAACATACAGAGAGATTCTAATGACAACAGACAGAGAGATTCTAATGACAACAGACAGAGAGATTCTAATGACAGACAGAGAGATTCTAATGACAACAGACAGATCTCTACGTACGGTTGGAGCCCATCCTGTCAGCTCCTCCCAACGCATTAAAGGCTCCTTGGACATTCTGCACCTGTAGCGTGACAGAGAAAGACGAGACGAGACAGACAGACAGACAGACCCGAGACAGAGACGAGACAGAGACGAGACGAGGAAGACACAGAGAGACAGACCCGAGACAGAGACGAGACAGACGGGACGAGACAGACAGACACGAGACAGACGGGACGAGACAGACGGGACGAGGAAGACAGACAGGAATTTATGTAGGAGGATCTTACAATATTATCTTACTCTCCATTATGTGTGTGTGTGTGTGTGTGTGTGTGTGTGTGTGTGTGTGTGTGTGTGTGTGTGTGTGTGTGTGTGTGTGTGTGTGTGTGTGTGTGTGTACCCATGTGCACAATGTGTCAGTACGCAGGTTGATGTTGGATAAGATAGAGAGAGAGAGGGTGTCTATAGAAGTGTCCTGTAGTTTCAGATAGAGAGGGTGTCTATAGAAGTGTCCTGTAGTTTCAGATAGAGAGGGTGTCTATAGAAGTGTCCTGACCTGTAGTTTCAGATAGAGAGGGTGTCTATAGAAGTGTCCTGTAGTTTCAGATAGAGAGGGTGTCTATAGAAGTGTCCTGTAGTTTCAGATAGAGAGGGTGTCTATAGAAGTGTCCTGTAGTTTCAGATAGAGAGGGTGTCTATAGAAGTGTCCTGTAGTTTCAGATAGAGGGTGTCTATAGAAGTGTCCTGTAGTTTCAGATAGAGAGGGTGTCTATAGAAGTGTCCTGTAGTTTCAGATAGAGAGGGTGTCTATAGAAGTGACCTGTAGTTTCAGATAGAGAGGGTGTCTATAGAAGTGACCTGTAGTTTCAGATAGAGAGGGTGTCTATAGAAGTGACCTGACCTGTAGTTTCTCCCCGAAGGCCAGTTTGTGTATGAGGTGTGTCATGTCAGGGCTCTGTGGCTGGGCTGTGGCGCTGTGGGTCGACACGTGGAAGTTACCTGGTACCTGGAGGGAGAGCACACAGATATTACCACACAGGAACAAGATAGAAATGGGACAATATCACCACCACCATAGAGAGACAATATCACCACCACAGAGAGACAATATCACCACCAGACAGAGACAATATCACCACCAGACAGAGACAATATCACCACCAGACAGAGACAATATCACCACCAGACAGAGACAATATCACCACCAGACAGAGACAATATCACCACTATACAGAGACAATATCACCACTAGACAGAGACAATATCACCACTAGACAGAGACAATATCACCACCAGACAGAGACAATATCACCACAGAGACAATATCACCACCACACAGAGACAATATCACCACCACAGAGACAATATCACCACCATACAGAGACAATATCACCACCATACAGAGACAATATCACCACTATACAGAGACAATATCACCACCAGACAGAGACAATATCACCACCATACAGAGACAATATCACCACAGAGAGACAATATCACCACCAGACAGAGACAATATCACCACAGAGAGACAATATCACCACCAGACAGAGACAATATCACCACCAGACAGAGACAATATCACCATACAGAGACAATATCACCATACAGAGACAATATCACCATACAGAGACAATATCACCATACAGAGACAATATCACCACCAGACAGAGACAATATCACCACCAGACAGAGACAATATCACCACTATACAGAGACAATATCACCACCATACAGAGACAATATCACCACAGAGACAATATCACCACCAGACAGAGACAATATCACCACCAGACAGAGACAATATCACCACTATACAGAGACAATATCACCACAGAGACAATATCACCACCATACAGAGACAATATCACCACCATACAGAGACAATATCACCACCACAGAGACAATATCACCACCACAGAGACAATATCACCACCACAGAGACAATATCACCACCAGACAGAGACAATATCACCACTATACAGAGACAATATCACCACCAGACAGAGACAATATCACCACTATACAGAGACAATATCACCACTATACAGAGACAATATCACCACCAGACAGAGACAATATCACCACCAGACAGAGACAATATCACCACCAGACAGAGACAATATCACCATACAGAGACAATATCACCACCAGACAGAGACAATATCACCACCAGACAGAGACAATATCACCACCAGACAGAGACAATATCACCACCACACAGAGACAATATCACCACTATACAGAGACAATATCACCACCAGACAGAGACAATATCACCACAGAGACAATATCACCACCAGACAGAGACAATATCACCACCACACAGAGACAATATCACCACCACACAGAGACAATATCACCACCAGACAGAGACAATATCACCACCACACAGAGACAATATCACCACTATACAGAGACAATATCACCACCAGACAGAGACAATATCACCACTATACAGAGACAATATCACCACCATACAGAGACAATATCACCACAGAGACAATATCACCACCAGACAGAGACAATATCACCACTATACAGAGACAATATCACCACCAGACAGAGACAATATCACCACCACAGAGACAATATCACCACCACACAGAGACAATATCACCACCACAGAGACAATATCACCACCACACAGAGACAATATCACCACCACAGAGACAATATCACCACCACAGAGACAATATCACCACCACACAGAGACAATATCACCACCAGACAGAGAGACAATATCACCACCAGACAGAGACAATATCACCACAGAGACAATATCACCACCAGACAGAGACAATATCACCACAGAGAGACAATATCACCACAGAGACAATATCACCACAGAGACAATATCACCACCAGACAGAGACAATATCACCATACAGAGAGACAGAGACAATATCACCAGACAGAGACAATATCACCATACAGAGACAATATCACCACCACACAGAGACAATATCACCACCACAGAGACAATATCACCACCAGACAGAGACAATATCACCACCAGACAGAGACAATATCACCACTATACAGAGACAATATCACCACTAGACAGAGACAATATCACCACCAGACAGAGAGACAGAGACAATATCACCACCAGACAGAGAGACAGAGACAAAAAGGATGGGACATAAGAACAAGAACAAGCAGAAGAACAGAAAAAGCTGTCAGAGGTCTGTGTAGTGGGGGGGGGGGGTCAGAGGTCTGTGTAGTGGGGGGGGGGGTCAGAGGTCTGTGTAGTGGGGGGGGGGGGTCAGAGGTCTGTGTAGTGGGGGGGGGGGGGGGGGGTCAGAGGTCTGTGTAGTGGGGGGGGGGGGGGGTCAGAGGTCTGTGTAGTGGGGGGGGGGGGGGGGGGTCAGAGGTCTGTGTAGTGGGGGGGGGGGGGGGGTCAGAGGCCTGTGTAGTGGGGGGGGGGGGGGGGGTCAGAGGCCTGTGTAGTGGGGGGGGGGTCAGAGGCCTGTGTAGTGGGGGGGGTCAGAGGTCTGTGTAGTGGGGGGGAAAGGGGGTCAGAGGCCTGTGTAGTGGGGGGGGGGGTCAGAGGTCTGTGTAGTGGGGGGGAAAGGGGGTCAGAGGCCTGTGTAGTGGGGGGGTGGGGTGGGGTCAAAGGTCTGTGTAGTGGGGGAGGGGGGTTCAGGGGTCTGTGTAGTGGGGGGGGGGTTCAGAGGGCTGTGTAGTGGGGGGGGGGGTCAGAGGTCTGTGTAGTGGGGGGGGGGGTCAGAGGTCTGTGTAGTGGGGGGGGGTCAGAGGTCTGTGTAGTGGGGGGGGGGGTCAGAGGTCTGTGTAGTGGAGGGGGGGGGGTCAGAGGTCTGTGTAGTGGGGGGGGGTCAGAGATCTGTGTAGTGGGGGTCAGAAGTCTGTGTAGTGGGGGGGGGTCAGAGGTCTGTGTAATGGGGGGGGGTCAGAGGTCTGTGTAGTGGGGGTCAGAAGTCTGTGTACTGGGGGGGGGGGGGTCAGAGGTCTGTGTAGTGGGGGGGGGTCAGAGGTCTGCGTAGTGGGGGGGGGGGGGTCAGAGGTCTGTGTAGTGGGGGCCAGAAGTCTGTGTAGTGGGGGGGGGGGTCAGAGGTCTGTGTAGTGGGGGGGGGGGGGGAGTCAGAGGTCTGTGTAGTGGGGGGGGTTAGAGGTCTGTGTAGTGGGGGGGGGGGGGGGGGGGGGGAGTCAGAGGTCTGTGTAGTGGGGGTCAGAGGTTACTTTGTTAATAGTGAACTCTCCCTCGAAGCGACAGCCATATCCGTGGTTGAGAGGAACCTTCATGGAGTTGTCTACGTGCCCCACCTCATGACGACCCATCTCGTCCTGGATATCAAGACCCACCACTGGAGAGAGAGAGAGAGAGGACAATGGTAGTCAGATCATTTCTGTTGGGTACCAGCCGGGTATGGGTATCCTAAACTGGTATATATCAGACCTAACTCACTCTATTAAATTAGTCAAAACAGGAACATTTTACATTTGGCAAGAAATTCAAAAGGAAATGATCTCAACAGAGAAAAATGTCCTCCTGTGCGCTACCTATATCCCCCAATATAATCCCCATACTTTAATGAAGACAGCTTCTCCATCCTGGAGGGGGAAATCAATCATTTCCAGGCCCAGGGACATGTATTAGTCTGTGGCGACCTAAATGCCTGAACTGGACAAGAACCTGACACCCTCAGCACACAGGGGGACAAACACCTGCCTGGAGGTGACAGCCCCCCCCCCAATATGCCCCCCCTCAGCACACAGGGGGACAAACACCTGCCTGGAGGTGACAGCATTCCCTCCCCCTTACTTCCCCTCTAGGCACAACTAATTAAATATGTTCATTTAAGAGACGTGTTTTACTCAATTTGGCACGAGGGTCTGCTGTACAAATTGATGGAAAGCAGAGTTGGGGGGGACGGGGGGGGTGGGGGGGGGGGGGACATACAACATTCTAAAATCACAACATCATCAAGCCGTTAAAATAGGCAACTAAAACATTTATTTCCGCAGGGCCGTGGGGTGAGACAGGGATGCAGCTTGAGCCCCACCCTCTTCAACATATACACTACATTACCAAAAGTATGTGGACACTTGTTTGTTCGAGCATCTCATTCCAAAATCATGGTCATTAATATGGGAGTTGTTCACCCCCCCCTTCGCTGCTATAACAGCCTCCACTCTTCATCCCGGTGTGCTTTCACACCGATCCCGACAAACCATTCCTGTCTGGACCTCGCTTTGTGCACGGGGGCATTGTCATGCTGAAACAGGAAAGGGCCTTCCACAAACTGTTGCAACAAAGTTGGAAGCACAGAATCGTCTAGAATGTCATTGTATTCTGTAGCGTTAAGATATCCCTTCACTGGAACTAAGGGGACCGAACCATGAAAAACAGCCCCAGACCATTATTCCTCCTCCACCAAACTTTACAGTTGGCACTGTGCATTGGGACTGGTAGCGTTCTCCTGGCATCCTCCAAACCCAGATTCGTCCGTCGGACTGTCAGATGGTGAAGCGTGATTCATCACTCCAGAGAACGTGTTTCCACTGTTACAGAGTCCAATGGTGGTGAGCTTTACACCACTCCAGCCGATGCTTGGCATTGAGCATGGTGATCTTAGGCTTATGTGCGGCCGCTCTGCCGTGGAAACCCATTTCATGAAGATCCCGACGAACAGTTCTTGTGCTGACGTTGCTTCCAGAGGAAGTTTGCTGCCCAGGACAGATGATTTTTACGGGCTACGCGCTTCAGCACTCGACAGTCCCGTTCTGTGAGCTTGTGTGGTCTACCACTTTGTGGCTGAGACATAGTTGCTCCTAGACATTTCTACTTCACAATAACATCACTTACAGTTGACCGGGGCAGCTCTAGCAGGGCAGAAATTTGACAAACTGACGGTGCCAGGTTGAAAGTCACTGAGCTCTTCAGTAAGGCCATTCTATTGCCAATGTTTTGTCTATGGAGATTGCATGGCTGTGTGCTCGATTTTATACACCTGTCACCAACGGCTGTGGCTGAAATAGCCGAATCCACTAAATTTGAAGGGGTGTCCACATACTTTTGTCTATATTCCGAGAGATTACGCAGACCCACAAAGAATTCGAAAACAAATCCAATCTTGATAAACTCCCACATCAATTAGGTAAAACACCACAGCAGCAAGAAGTGTGACCTGTTGCCACAAGAAAAGAGCAACCAGTGAAGAACAAACACCATTGTAAATACAACCCATATTTAAGTTTATTAAAATGTTCCCTTTTGTACATCGTTACAACAGTGTATACAGTCATAATATGACATTAGAAACATCTCTATTCCTTTGAAACGTTTGTGAGTTTAATGTTTACTGTTAATTTCAAATAGTTTATTTCACGTTTCTTTATTATCTACTTCACTTGCTTTGGCAATGTTAACATATGTTTCCCATGATAATAAAGCCCCTTAAATAAAATGTTGAGTGAGAGAGACTGGGGTCCAACATGCAGAGCCACCTTCCACTTCTGGTAATTGAGATGACAAGTTTAAACTCATCAGCTCCAACGATACAAGCCCCGTTCAAAAGACAGGGTGGGGTAGAGATGTAGGTAAACTAGAAGCCTGGAGAAAAGATAAGCCTCTCCCTTTTCAGATTTATAAATATACATTTAAAGAGAAGGCTAGAGAGAATGATGTAATTTCCTTTTATAGGTAGACGTTGGTCAAGTCAGCAACAAGTCAGCCCTTTGATACACATTAAGTAAGTAGAGAATGATGTAATTTCTTTTTATAGGTAGACATTGGTCAAGTCAGCAACAAGTCAGCCCTTTGATACACATTAAGTAAGTAGAGAATGATGTAATTTAGAGAGAGACACATGGCCAGAAGGCTGGAGGACAACAAGTCATGTACTTTTACTTTAGTCTTAATATTTCACAACGTTCAAAAATAGGAGGGGATGTCCTTTCTTTCTCTCCCACTTAAGGCCCCTCAGAGGAAAATGATGAGGGGAATTATATTCATCATATGTTATTGCATCTAGTCAAAGATCAAGTCTTTGCTTGTTAATAAAGTGACTGTAAAGGTCATTTGAGGGAGGGAGAGGGAGGGACCCTGGAAGAACCATATAACTGAAGAAGAAATATGTAATACTGAGTAAACAGTTTCTCTCTCTCTCTCTCTCCTCTCTACCCTCCCTCTCTCTACCCTCCCTCTCTCTCTCTCTACCCTCTCTCTCTCTCTACCCTCCCTCTCTACTCTCTCTACCCTCTCTACTCTCTCTACCTACCCGCTCTCTCTCTCTCTAC
>NW_026601040.1:0-55000 GCF_029448725.1 Salvelinus fontinalis
TCAGGATCTGCCTGAGTATATCAGCCGGGACCTGCCCCTTGTCCCGGTGCTGCCCCTTATCCCGGTGCTGCCCCTTGTCCCGGTGCTGCCCCTTGTCCCGGTGCTGCCCCTTATCCCGGTGCTGCCCCTTATCCCGGTGCTGCCCCTTATCCCTTATCCCGGTGCTGGCCGTTCATTTAGGGGATGTTAGTTTGAGGGTGGTCATTGGGAGGGGAATACAGAAGTGGGGAGTGACTATGGTGGTGTGGGGACAGCGTCCGGAGCCTGAGCCACCACCGTGGTCAACTGCCCACCCAGACCCTCCCCTGGACTTTGTGCTGGTGCGCCCGGCGTTCGCACCTTGAGGGAGGGATTCTGTAACGTTCCTGACCTGTTTTATGTTGTTTTTGTATGTGTTTATGGTCAGGGCGTGTGTTTTGGGTGGGCAGTCTATGTTTTCTGTTTCTATGTTGGTTTTGGGTTGCCTGGTATGGCTCTTAATTAGAGGCAGGTGTTTTGCGTTTTCCTCTAATTAAGAGTCATATTTAGGTAGGGTGTTCTCACTGTTTGTTTGTGGGTGATTGTCTCCTGTGTCGTCAATGTATGCACCATACGGGACTGTTTGGCTGTTCGTTCGTTTTTGATGTAGTCTGTTTCCTGTCCGTGAGTTCTACGTTTAGTTAGTTAAGTTCATGTTCAGGTTTCGTCTACGTCGTTTTCTTGTTTTGTAAATTTGTAAGTGTTTGTTTTCGTGTTGCCATCGTTGCAAATAAAGAGATGGCTTATTTCCCTAATGCTGCGTATTGGTCCACTGATCCTTCTCTCCTCTCCTCGTCCGAGGAAGAGGAGAACGACAGCCCTTACAGAATCACCCACCACGCTAGGACCAAGCGGCAAGGGAAAGCTCGACAGAGCAACAAGGACTCCTGGACTTGGGACGATATTTTGGATGGGAAAGGTTGCTACACATGGGAGGAGATCCTGGCTGGTAGGGATCGCCTCCCATGGGGACAGCTGGAGGCACTGAGGAGAGCAGAGGCTACCGGAGAGAGGAACCGGAGTTATGAGGGAACGCGTCTGGCACGGAAGCCCAAAAAGCCCGTAAGTAACACCCAAAAATTTCTTGGGGGGTGGCTAAGAGGTAGTGGGCCAAGGGCAGGTAGGAGACCTGCGCCCACTTCCCAGGCTTACCGTGGAGAGCGGGAGTACGGGCAGGCGTCGTGTTACGCAGTAGAGCGCACGGTGTCTCCTGTACGAGTGCATAGCCCAGTGCGGGTTATTCCACCTCCCCGCACTGGCAGGGCTAGATTGGGTATTGAGCCAGGTGTCATGAGGCCGGCTCAATGCGTCTGGTCTCCAGTGCGTCTCCTCGGGCCGGCATACATGGCACCTGCCTTACGCATGGTTTCCCCGGTTCGCCTACATAGGCCGGTGCGGGTTATTCCACCTCCCCGCACTGGTCGGGCGACCGGGAGCATTCAACCAGGTAGGGTTGGGCAGGCTCAATGCTCAAGAGTGCCAGTACGCCTCCACGGTCCGGTATTTCCGGCTCCACCTCCCCGCCCCAGTCTAGTACCTACAGTGCCTACACTACGCACTAGGCTACCAGTGCGTCTCCTGAGCCCTGTTCCTCCTCCATGCACTCTCTCTGTAGTGCGTGTATCCAGTTCGGTGCCTCCAATTCCGGCACCACGCACTAAGCCTCCTGTGCGTCTCCAGAGCCTTGTACACACTGTATCTTCTCCCCCTACTAATCCTGATGTGCTTGTCCTCAGCCCGGTGTCACCAGTGCCGGTACCACGCATCAGGTATAGAGTGGGCTTTGAGAGTATAGTGTGCCCTGTCCCTGCTCCCCGCACTAGTAGGAAGGTGCTTATCCTTAGCCCGGTGCCTCCAGTTCCGGCACCACGCACCAGGTCTACAGTGCGCCTTGTCCGGCCAGAGCCATCCGTCTCCCCAGCGCCATCTGAGCCATCCGTCTCCCCAGCGCCATCTGAGCCATCCGTCTCCCCAGCGCCATCTGAGCCATCCGTCTCCCCAGCGCCGTCTGAGCCATCCGTCTGCCATGAGCCTGCAAAGCCGCCCGTCTGCCATGAGCCTGCAAAGCCGCCCGTCTGCCATGAGCCTACAGAGCCGTCCGCCAGACAGGAGCCGCTAGAGCCGCCCGCCAGACAGGAGCCGCTAGAGCCGCCCGCCAGACAGGAGCCGCTAGAGCCGCCCGCCAGACAGGATCTGCCAGAGCCGCCAACCAGACAGGATCTGCCAGAGCCGCCAACCAGACAGGATCTGCCAGAGCCGCCAACCAGACAGGATCTGCCAGAGCCGCCAACCAGACAGGATCTGCCAGAGCCGCCAGCGAGCCATGAGCAGCCAGAGCCGCCAGCGAGCCATGAGCAGCCAGAGCCGTCAGCCTGCCATGAGCGTCGAGAGCCGTCAGCCTGCCATGAGCGTCGAGAGCCGTCAGCCTGCCATGAGCGTCGAGAGCCGTCAGCCTGCCATGAGCGTCGAGAGCCGTCAGCCTGCCATGAGCGTCGAGAGCCGTCAGCCTGCCATGAGCGTCGAGAGCCGTCAGCCTGCCATGAGCGTCGAGAGCCGTCAGCCAGCCATGAGCGTCGAGAGCCGTCAGCCAGCCATGAGCGTCGAGAGCCGTTCAGTCAGGATCTGCCTGAGTATATCAGCCGGGACCTGCCCCTTGTCCCGGTGCTGCCCCTTATCCCGGTGCTGCCCCTTGTCCCGGTGCTGCCCCTTATCCCGGTGCTGCCCCTTATCCCGGTGCTGCCCCTTATCCCGGTGCTGCCCCTTATCCCGGTGCTGCCCCTTGTCCCGGTGCTGCCCCTTGTCCCGGTGCTGCCCCTTGTCCCGGTGCTGCCCCTTGTCCCGGTGCTGCCCCTTGTCCCGGTGCTACCCCTTGTCCCGGTGCTGCCCCTTCTCCCGGTGCTGGCCGTTCATTTAGGAGATGTTAGTTTGAGGGTGGTCATTGGGAGGGGAAGACAGAAGCGGGGAGTGACTATGGTGGTGTGGGGACAGCGTCCGGAGCCTGAGCCACCACCGTGGTCAACTGCCCACCCAGACCCTCCCCTGGACTTTGTGCTGGTGCGCCCGGCGTTCGCACCTTGAGGGGGGGGTTCTGTAACGTTCTTGACCTGTTTTATGTTGTTTTTGTATGTGTTTATGGTCAGGGCGTGTGTTTTGGGTGGGCAGTCTATGTTTTCTGTTTCTATGTTGGTTTTGGTTGCCTGGTATGGCTCTTAATTAGAGGCAGGTGTTTTGCGTTTTCCTCTAATTAAGAGTCAAATTTAGGTAGGGTGTTCTCACTGTTTGTTTGTGGGTGATTGTCTCCTGTGTCGTCAATGTATGCACCATACGGGACTGTTTGGCTGTTCGTTCGTTTTTGATGTAGTCTGTTTCCTGTCCGTGAGTTCTACGTTTAGTTAGTTAAGTTCATGTTCAGGTTTCGTCTACGTCGTTTTCTTGTTTTGTAAATTTGTAAGTGTTTGTTTTCGTGTTGCCATCGTTGCAAATGAAGAGATGGCTTATTTCCCTAATGCTGCGTATTGGTCCACTTATCCTTCTCTCCTCTCCTCGTCCGAGGAAGAGGAGAACGACAGCCCTTACAAACATTAGGACCTTTGACTAACTCTGCCAATATTCAGGTAGATATGTTGTGTATTTCAACATTAGGACCTTTGACTAACTCTGCCAATATTCAGGTAGATATGTTGTGTATTTCAACATTAGGATCTAGGACTAACTCTGCCAATATTCAGGTAGATATGTTGTGTATTTCAACATTAGGATCTAGGACTAACACTGCTAATATTCAGGTACATTAGGACCTAGGACTAACACTGCTAATATTCAGGTAGATATGTTGTGTATTTCAACATTAGGACCTAGGACTAACACTGCTAATATTCAGGTTGTCACGATCGTCTTGACAAGAGAGTGAGGACCAAAATGCAGCGTGTGGAAAGTACATCTTCTTTTATTAAAGAAGAGAGAAAAAACAAGAAACGAACAACTATACAAAAACTAACAAAATAACAAACTGACGACCGTGAAGCTACTCAAACATAAGTGCTGACACTAAACACTTAGACATAGACAATTACCCACAAATGCATGATGCCCATGGCTGCCTTAAATATGGCTCCCAATCAGAGACAAATGAAAGACATCTGTCTCTGATTGAGAACCACTCAGGCAACCATAGACATACCTAGAAACATTAACTCAACCATAGACATACCTAGAAACATTCACTCAACACAAACTCATACACTACACCCAACACCCCCTTTACCATATAACCACCAAAAACGACAAAACACAAACATTCCCCATGTCACACCCTGACCTAACTAAAATAATAAAGAAAACAAAGAATACTAAGGCCAGGGCGTGACACAGGTAGATATGTTGTGTATTTCAACGTTAGGACCTAGGACTAACTCTGCTAATATTCAGGTAGATATGTTGTGTATTTCAACATTAGGACCTAGGACTAACTCTGCTAATATTCAGGTACATTAGGACCTAGGACTAACACTGCTAATATTCAGGTAGATATGTTGTGTATTTCAACATTAGGACCTAGGACTAACTCTGCTAATATTCAGGTAGATATGTTGTGTATTTCAACATTAGGACCTAGGACTAACTCTGCTAATATTCAGGTAGATATGTTGTGTATTTCAACGTTAGGACCTAGGACTAACTCTGCTAATATTCAGGTAGATATGTTGTGTATTTCAACATTAGGACCTAGGACTAACTCTGCTAATATTCAGGTAGATATGTTGTGTATTTCAACATTAGGACCTAGGACTAACTCTGCTAATATTCATTAGGAGGTTCGGACTTATACTTCTAATATTTGTTGGTTTTCATCTGTAACAAGTATATCCAGTTCATCAGAAATAATCACTTTGGCAAATTAATGATATTTTCAAATTTTCTCTTCATTGTCAAACACATATATTACAATCATTACTAATTTCCATGATCTAATTTCAATTCTATATTTTACATTTTCTTTAAAAGTAATTCCAAAAACACAGTTGAAAAAGTTTCCCAAAAGATAGTCTGATGCTGTTTTTCTATTCTTCTAAAAATCATCCTGATCATGGTTACACAGAGACAGAAGTGTTCTGTAACATTTAACCTGTTGGGGATGGGGGCGCTGTTTAGACTACTTATGCTAATTTGGCTAATTTTTTAAACGGCTTCCCACAAAATCCTTGATCGTACAATATGCATATTATTATTATTATTGGATAGAAAACAGTCTATAGTTTCTATAGGAGTTGAAATTTTGTCTCTAAGTGGAACAGAGCCCATTCTACAGCAATTTCCCTGACATGGAGTCAGATTTGAGAAATGTTGGCCACTGTTCTGAAGTCATTTAAAAGGGCACTGTCGTTGCTATGACTATACGGACACTTCTTACGTCTTCCCCTGGATGCCTTTACGTGATGACGATTCCAACGGGGTCGATTGCACGTTCACAGGCCCTACAAATGAAAAAACCCTGAAGCTAGTCATTCTTTGGGAGCTGCGTCATGAGCAAAGTGGACACCGGCGCGCACCTGTTCCAAGCGTTAGTTTAGCCTGTTATATTTCTCCGGTCATCTTTTCACTCGTTATAGGAGTTAAAAACATCATAAGGTAGTTAATTTAAAGCGTTTTATAGCAATTTATATCCGTTTAGTGCGATTTTGGGACATTTATTTTTGCAACGATGTGAAAAGTTGGGCACGCTTTTCAGTTCATCCCGAACGCAGTTGACTTTTCCACATGGCAAGAGGACAGCTTTCCACCAAAAGACGATTTCTCCCAAGAAAGGATCCTTTGCCCAAGATACTGATGGAAGAACAGCTCAAGGTAGGACATTTTTATTATGATAAATCGTGTTTCTGTCGAAACATTTTAGTGGCTTAGGACGCCATGTTTTTTGACGTAGCTTCGCTTGGCGCAAACTGTATTGAAAAGTAAGGATAAATTAAAAAATGTAATAACGCAATTGTATTAAGAATTAAATTGTCTATCAATCCCTGTCCACCCTATATTTTTTAGTCACGTTTATGAGTATTTATGTATAAGAGTAGATCACTGTCTAAGTGGCGCAAGGACAAATTCTGACCAGCTGAGTTACATTTCACATTGTCTAACCATGATTTTGGTGGCTAAATATAAACATTTTCGATCAAACTGTATATGCATGTTGTAATGTGATGTTACAGGAGTGTCATCGGAAGAATTCTGAGAAGGTTAGTGAAAAAATTAATATATTTTTGGCGATGTTGAGGTTATCGCCCACTTTGGCTAGAATCAATGCTGGGCTGCTATGTGCTATGTGCTATGCTAATATAACGATTTATTGTGTTTTCGCTGTAAGACACTTAGAAAATCTGAAATATTGTCTGTATTCACAGGATCTGTGTCTTTCGATTCGTGTATGCTGTGTATTTTTACGAAATGTTTGATGATTAGTAGTTAGGTAAACACGTTGCTCATTGTAATTATTCTAGTCCATTTGTGATGGTGGGTGCAATTGTAAACTATGCCATATACCTGAAATATGCACTTTTTTCTAACAAAACCTATCCCATACCATAAATATGTTATCAGACTGTCATCTAATGAGTTTTTTTGTTGGTTAGGGGCTATAAATATCTTAGTTTAGCCGAATTGGTGATGGCTACTGGTGTTGGTGGACAAATAAAAGATGGTGGATTATGCTAATGTGTTTTTAGGTAATAGATGTACATCTTTACATATTGTGTCTTCCCTGTAAAACATTTTAAAAATCGGAAATGTTGACTGGATTCACAAGATCTGTGTCTTTCATTAGCTGTATTGGACTTTAATGTGTGAAAGTTAAATATTTTTAAAAAATATTTTTTTTGAATTTCGCGGCACTGGTTTTTCAGTGGGGGGGGGGGGGGGTGTGCCGCTAGCGCCACGCTGATCCTAGACAGGTTAAATCATCCTGGTTACACAGAGACAGAAGTGTTCTGTAACATTTAAATCATCCTGGTTACACAGAGACAGAAGTGTTCTGTAACATTTAAATCATCCTGATCATGGTTACACAGAGACAGAAGTGTTCTGTAACATTTAAATCATCCTGGTTATACAGAGAGAGAAGTGTTCTGTAACATTTAAATCATCCTGATCATGGTTACACAGAGACAGAAGTGTTCTGTAACATTTAAATCATCCTGATCATGGTTACACAGAGACAGAAGTGTTCTGTAACATTTAAATCATCCTGATCGTGGTTACACAGAGACAGAAGTGTTCTGTAACATTTAAATCATCCTGGTTACACAGAGACAGAAGTGTTCTGTAACATTTAAATCATCCTGGTTACACAGAGACAGAAGTGTTCTGTAACATTTAAATCATCCTGATCATGGTTACACAGAGACAGAAGTGTACTGTAACATTTAAATCATCCTGATCATGGTTACACAGAGACAGAAGTGTTCTGTAACATTTAAATCATCCTGGTCATGGTTACACAGAGACAGAAGTGTTCTGTAACATTTAAATCATCCTGA
This sequence comes from Salvelinus fontinalis, assembly GCF_029448725.1. NCBI lineage: Eukaryota > Metazoa > Chordata > Actinopteri > Salmoniformes > Salmonidae > Salvelinus > Salvelinus fontinalis. Next base: position 7,545 of record NW_026601040.1, read on the forward strand.
TCATGGTTACACAGAGAGACAGAAGTGTTCTGTAACATTTAAATCATCCTGATCATGGTTACACAGAGAGACAGAAGTGTTCTGTAACATTTAAATCATCCTGATCATGTTTACACAGAGACAGAAGTGTTCTGTAACATTTAAATCATCCTGATCATGTTTACACAGAGACAGAAGTGTTCTGTAACATTTAAATCATCCTGATCATGGTTACACAGAGAGAGAAGTGTTCTGTAACATTTAAATCATCCTGATCATGGTTACACAGAGAGACAGAAGTGTTCTGTAACATTTAAATCATCCTGATCATGGTTACACAGAGACAGAAGTGTTCTGTAACATTTAAATCATCCTGGTTACACAGAGACAGAAGTGTTCTGTAACATTTAAATCATCCTGGTTACACAGAGACAGAAGTGTTCTGTAACATTTAAATCATCATGGTTACACAGAGACAGAAGTGTTCTGTAACATTTAAATCATCATGGTTACACAGAGACAGAAGTGTTCTGTAACATTTAAATCATCCTGATCATGGTTACACAGAGACAGAAGTGTTCTGTAACATTTAAATCATCATGGTTACAGAGAGACAGAGGTGTTCTGTAACATTTAAATCATCCTGATCATGGTTACACAGAGACAGAAGTGTTCTGTAACATTTAAATCATCCTGATCATGGTTACACAGAGAGAGAAGTGTTCTGTAACATTTAAATCATCCTGATCATGGTTACACAGAGACAGAAGTGTTCTGTAACATTTAAATCATCCTGATCATGTTTACACAGAGAGAGAAGTGTTCTGTAACATTTAAATCATCATGGTTACACAGAGACAGAAGTGTTCTGTAACATTTAAATCATCCTGGTTACACAGAGACAGAAGTGTTCTGTAACATTTAAATCATCCTGGTTACACAGAGACAGAAGTGTTCTGTAACATTTAAATCATCCTGGTTATGGTTACACAGAGACAGAAGTGTTCTCTAACATTTAAATCATCCTGATCATGGTTACACAGAGACAGAAGTGTTCTGTAACATTTAAATCATCCTGGTTACACAGAGACAGAAGTGTTCTGTAACATTTAAATCATCCTGGTTATGGTTACACAGAGACAGAAGTGTTCTGTAACATTTAAATCATCCTGATCATGTTTACACAGAGAGAGAAGTGTTCTGTAACATTTAAATCATCATGGTTACACAGAGACAGAAGTGTTCTGTAACATTTAAATCATCCTGGTTACACAGAGACAGAAGTGTTCTGTAACATTTAAATCATCCTGGTTACACAGAGACAGAAGTGTTCTGTAACATTTAAATCATCCTGGTTATGGTTACACAGAGACAGAAGTGTTCTCTAACATTTAAATCATCCTGATCATGGTTACACAGAGACAGAAGTGTTCTGTAACATTTAAATCATCCTGGTTACACAGAGACAGAAGTGTTCTGTAACATTTAAATCATCCTGGTTATGGTTACACAGAGACAGAAGTGTTCTGTAACATTTAAATCATCATGGTTACACAGAGACAGAAGTGTTCTGTAACATTTAAATCATCCTGGTTACACAGAGACAGAAGTGTTCTGTAACATTTAAATCATCCTGGTTATGGTTACACAGAGACAGAAGTGTTCTGTAACATTTAAATCATCATGGTTACACAGAGACAGAAGTGTTCTGTAACATTTAAATCATCCTGGTTACACAGAGACAGAAGTGTTCTGTAACATTTAAATCATCCTGGTTACACAGAGACAGAAGTGTTCTGTAACATTTAAATCATCCTGGTTACACAGAGACAGAAGTGTTCTGTAACATTTAAATCATCCTGGTTACACAGAGACAGAAGTGTTCTGTAACATTTAAATCATCCTGGTTACACAGAGACAGAAGTGTTCTGTAACATTTAAATCATCCTGGTTACACAGAGACAGAAGTGTTCTGTAACATTTAAATCATCCTGGTTATGGTTACACAGAGACAGAAGTGTTCTGTAACATTTAAATCATCCTGATCATGGTTACACAGAGACAGAAGTGTTCTGTAACATTTAAATCATCCTGGTTACACAGAGACAGAAGTGTTCTGTAACATTTAAATCATCCTGGTTATGGTTACACAGAGACAGAAGTGTTCTGTAACATTTAAATCATCATGGTTACACAGAGACAGAAGTGTTCTGTAACATTTAAATCATCCTGGTTACACAGAGAGAGAAGTGTTCTGTAACATTTAAATCATCATGGTTACACAGAGACAGAAGTGTTCTGTAACATTTAAATCATCCTGGTTACACAGAGACAGAAGTGTTCTGTAACATTTAAATCATCATGGTTACACAGAGACAGAAGTGTTCTGTAACATTTAAATCATCATGGTTACACAGAGACAGAAGTGTTCTGTAACATTTAAATCATCCTGGTTACACAGAGACAGAAGTGTTCTGTAACATTTAAATCATCATGGTTACACAGAGACAGAAGTGTTCTGTAACATTTAAATCATCCTGATCATGGTTACACAGAGACAGAAGTGTTCTGTAACATTTAAATCATCCTGATCATGGTTACACAGAGACAGAAGTGTTCTGTAACATTTAAATCATCCTGATCATGGTTACACAGAGACAGAAGTGTTCTGTAACATTTAAATCATCCTGGTTACACAGAGACAGAAGTGTTCTGTAACATTTAAATCATCCTGATCATGGTTACACAGAGACAGAAGTGTTCTGTAACATTTAAATCATCCTGATCATGGTTACACAGAGACAGAAGTGTTCTGTAACATTTAAATCATCCTGGTTACACAGAGACAGAAGTGTTCTGTAACATTTAAATCATCCTGATCATAGTTACACAGAGACAGAAGTGTTCTGTAACATTTAAATCATCCTGATCATGGTTACACAGAGACAGAAGTGTTCTGTAACATTTAAATCATCCTGATCATGGTTACACAGAGAGAGAAGTGTTCTGTAACATTTAAATCATCCTGGTTACACAGAGACAGAAGTGTTCTGTAACATTTAAATCATCCTGGTTACACAGAGACAGAAGTGTTCTGTAACATTTAAATCATCCTGGTTACACAGAGACAGAAGTGTTCTGTAACATTTAAATCATCCTGGTTACACAGAGACAGAAGTGTTCTGTAACATTTAAATCATCCTGATCATGGTTACACAGAGACAGAAGTGTTCTGTAACATTTAAATCATCCTGATCATGGTTACACAGAGACAGAAGTGTTCTGTAACATTTAAATCATCCTGGTTACACAGAGACAGAAGTGTTCTGTAACATTTAAATCATCCTGGTTATGGTTACACAGAGACAGAAGTGTTCTGTAACATTTAAATCATCATGGTTACACAGAGACAGAAGTGTTCTGTAACATTTAAATCATCCTGGTTACACAGAGAGAGAAGTGTTCTGTAACATTTAAATCATCATGGTTACACAGAGACAGAAGTGTTCTGTAACATTTAAATCATCCTGGTTACACAGAGACAGAAGTGTTCTGTAACATTTAAATCATCATGGTTACACAGAGACAGAAGTGTTCTGTAACATTTAAATCATCATGGTTACACAGAGACAGAAGTGTTCTGTAACATTTAAATCATCCTGGTTACACAGAGACAGAAGTGTTCTGTAACATTTAAATCATCATGGTTACACAGAGACAGAAGTGTTCTGTAACATTTAAATCATCCTGATCATGGTTACACAGAGACAGAAGTGTTCTGTAACATTTAAATCATCCTGATCATGGTTACACAGAGACAGAAGTGTTCTGTAACATTTAAATCATCCTGATCATGGTTACACAGAGACAGAAGTGTTCTGTAACATTTAAATCATCCTGGTTACACAGAGACAGAAGTGTTCTGTAACATTTAAATCATCCTGATCATGGTTACACAGAGACAGAAGTGTTCTGTAACATTTAAATCATCCTGATCATGGTTACACAGAGACAGAAGTGTTCTGTAACATTTAAATCATCCTGGTTACACAGAGACAGAAGTGTTCTGTAACATTTAAATCATCCTGATCATAGTTACACAGAGACAGAAGTGTTCTGTAACATTTAAATCATCCTGATCATGGTTACACAGAGACAGAAGTGTTCTGTAACATTTAAATCATCCTGATCATGGTTACACAGAGAGAGAAGTGTTCTGTAACATTTAAATCATCCTGGTTACACAGAGACAGAAGTGTTCTGTAACATTTAAATCATCCTGGTTACACAGAGACAGAAGTGTTCTGTAACATTTAAATCATCCTGGTTACACAGAGACAGAAGTGTTCTGTAACATTTAAATCATCCTGGTTACACAGAGACAGAAGTGTTCTGTAACATTTAAATCATCCTGATCATGGTTACACAGAGACAGAAGTGTTCTGTAACATTTAAATCATCCTGATCATGGTTACACAGAGACAGAAGTGTTCTGTAACATTTAAATCATCCTGGTTACACAGAGAGAGAAGTGTTCTGTAACAGTTAAATCATCCTGATCATGGTTACACAGAGACAGAAGTGTTCTGTAACATTTAAATCATCCTGATCATGGTTACACAGAGACAGAAGTGTTCTGTAACATTTAAATCATCCTGATCGTGGTTACACAGAGACAGAAGTGTTCTGTAACATTTAAATCATCATGGTTACACAGAGACAGAAGTGTTCTGTAACATTTAAATCATCCTGATCATGGTTACACAGAGACAGAAGTGTTCTGTAACATTTAAATCATCCTGGTTACACAGAGACAGAAGTGTTCTGTAACATTTAAATCATCCTGGTTACACAGAGACAGAAGTGTTCTGTAACATTTAAATCATCCTGGTTACACAGAGACAGAAGTGTTCTGTAACATTTAAATCATCCTGGTTATGGTTACACAGAGACAGAAGTGTTCTGTAACATTTAAATCATCCTGATCATGGTTACACAGAGACAGAAGTGTTCTGTAACATTTAAATCATCCTGATCATGGTTACACAGAGACAGAAGTGTTCTGTAACATTTAAATCATCCTGATCATGGTTACACAGAGACAGAAGTGTTCTGTAACATTTAAATCATCCTGGTTACACAGAGAGAGAAGTGTTCTGTAACATTTAAATCATCCTGATCATGGTTACACAGAGACAGAAGTGTTCTGTAACATTTAAATCATCCTGATCATGGTTACACAGAGACAGAAGTGTTCTGTAACATTTAAATCATCCTGATCATGGTTACACAGAGACAGAAGTGTTCTGTAACATTTAAATCATCCTGATCGTGGTTACACAGAGACAGAAGTGTTCTGTAACATTTAAATCATCATGGTTACACAGAGACAGAAGTGTTCTGTAACATTTAAATCATCCTGGTTACACAGAGACAGAAGTGTTCTGTAACATTTAAATCATCCTGGTTATGGTTACACAGAGACAGAAGTGTTCTGTAACATTTAAATCATCCTGATCATGGTTACACAGAGACAGAAGTGTTCTGTAACATTTAAATCATCCTGATCATGGTTACACAGAGACAGAAGTGTTCTGTAACATTTAAATCATCCTGATCATGGTTACACAGAGACAGAAGTGTTCTGTAACATTTAAATCATCCTGGTTACACAGAGAGAGAAGTGTTCTGTAACATTTAAATCATCCTGATCATGGTTACACAGAGACAGAAGTGTTCTGTAACATTTAAATCATCCTGATCATGGTTACACAGAGACAGAAGTGTTCTGTAACATTTAAATCATCCTGATCATGGTTACACAGAGACAGAAGTGTTCTGTAACATTTAAATCATCCTGATCGTGGTTACACAGAGACAGAAGTGTTCTGTAACATTTAAATCATCATGGTTACACAGAGACAGAAGTGTTCTGTAACATTTAAATCATCCTGATCATGGTTACACAGAGACAGAAGTGTTCTGTAACATTTAAATCATCCTGGTTACACAGAGACAGAAGTGTTCTGTAACATTTAAATCATCCTGGTTACACAGAGACAGAAGTGTTCTGTAACATTTAAATCATCCTGGTTACACAGAGACAGAAGTGTTCTGTAACATTTAAATCATCCTGGTTATGGTTACACAGAGACAGAAGTGTTCTGTAACATTTAAATCATCCTGATCATGGTTACACAGAGACAGAAGTGTTCTGTAACATTTAAATCATCCTGGTTACACAGAGACAGAAGTGTTCTGTAACATTTAAATCATCCTGGTTATGGTTACACAGAGACAGAAGTGTTCTGTAACATTTAAATCATCATGGTTACACAGAGACAGAAGTGTTCTGTAACATTTAAATCATCCTGGTTACACAGAGACAGAAGTGTTCTGTAACATTTAAATCATCCTGGTTATGGTTACACAGAGACAGAAGTGTTCTGTAACATTTAAATCATCATGGTTACACAGAGACAGAAGTGTTCTGTAACATTTAAATCATCCTGGTTACACAGAGACAGAAGTGTTCTGTAACATTTAAATCATCCTGGTTACACAGAGACAGAAGTGTTCTGTAACATTTAAATCATCCTGGTTACACAGAGACAGAAGTGTTCTGTAACATTTAAATCATCCTGGTTACACAGAGACAGAAGTGTTCTGTAACATTTAAATCATCCTGGTTACACAGAGACAGAAGTGTTCTGTAACATTTAAATCATCCTGGTTACACAGAGACAGAAGTGTTCTGTAACATTTAAATCATCCTGATCATGGTTACACAGAGACAGAAGTGTTCTGTAACATTTAAATCATCCTGATCATGGTTACACAGAGACAGAAGTGTTCTGTAACATTTAAATCATCCTGGTTACACAGAGAGAGAAGTGTTCTGTAACATTTAAATCATCCTGATCATGGTTACACAGAGACAGAAGTATTCTGTAACATTTAAATCATCCTGATCATGGTTACACAGAGACAGAAGTGTTCTGTAACATTTAAATCATCCTGATCATGGTTACACAGAGACAGAAGTGTTCTGTAACATTTAAATCATCCTGATCGTGGTTACACAGAGACAGAAGTGTTCTGTAACATTTAAATCATCATGGTTACACAGAGACAGAAGTGTTCTGTAACATTTAAATCATCCTGATCATGGTTACACAGAGACAGAAGTGTTCTGTAACATTTAAATCATCCTGGTTACACAGAGACAGAAGTGTTCTGTAACATTTAAATCATCCTGGTTACACAGAGACAGAAGTGTTCTGTAACATTTAAATCATCCTGGTTACACAGAGACAGAAGTGTTCTGTAACATTTAAATCATCCTGGTTATGGTTACACAGAGACAGAAGTGTTCTGTAACATTTAAATCATCCTGATCATGGTTACACAGAGACAGAAGTGTTCTGTAACATTTAAATCATCCTGATCATGGTTACACAGAGACAGAAGTGTTCTGTAACATTTAAATCATCCTGGTTACACAGAGACAGAAGTGTTCTGTAACATTTAAATCATCATGGTTACACAGAGACAGAAGTGTTCTGTAACATTTAAATCATCCTGATCATGGTTACACAGAGACAGAAGTGTTCTGTAACATTTAAATCATCCTGATCATGGTTACACAGAGACAGAAGTGTTCTGTAACATTTAAATCATCCTGGTTACACAGAGACAGAAGTGTTCTGTAACATTTAAATCATCCTGGTTACACAGAGACAGAAGTGTTCTGTAACATTTAAATCATCCTGGTTATACAGAGACAGAAGTGTTCTGTAACATTTAAATCATCCTGGTCATGGTTACACAGAGACAGAAGTGTTCTGTAACATTTAAATCATCCTGGTTACACAGAGACAGAAGTGTTCTGTAACATTTAAATCATCCTGGTCATGGTTACACAGAGACAGAAGTGTTCTGTAACATTTAAATCATCCTGATCATGGTTACACAGAGACAGAAGTGTTCTGTAACATTTAAATCATCCTGGTTACACAGAGACAGAAGTGTTCTGTAACATTTAAATCATCCTGGTTACACAGAGACAGAAGTGTTCTGTAACATTTAAATCATCCTGGTTACACAGAGACAGAAGTGTTCTGTAACATTTAAATCATCCTGGTTATGGTTACACAGAGACAGAAGTGTTCTGTAACATTTAAATCATCCTGATCATGGTTACACAGAGACAGAAGTGTTCTGTAACATTTAAATCATCCTGGTTACACAGAGACAGAAGTGTTCTGTAACATTTAAATCATCCTGGTTATGGTTACACAGAGACAGAAGTGTTCTGTAACATTTAAATCATCATGGTTACACAGAGACAGAAGTGTTCTGTAACATTTAAATCATCCTGGTTACACAGAGACAGAAGTGTTCTGTAACATTTAAATCATCCTGGTTATGGTTACACAGAGACAGAAGTGTTCTGTAACATTTAAATCATCATGGTTACACAGAGACAGAAGTGTTCTGTAACATTTAAATCATCCTGGTTACACAGAGACAGAAGTGTTCTGTAACATTTAAATCATCCTGGTTACACAGAGACAGAAGTGTTCTGTAACATTTAAATCATCCTGGTTACACAGAGACAGAAGTGTTCTGTAACATTTAAATCATCCTGGTTACACAGAGACAGAAGTGTTCTGTAACATTTAAATCATCCTGGTTACACAGAGACAGAAGTGTTCTGTAACATTTAAATCATCCTGGTTATGGTTACACAGAGACAGAAGTGTTCTGTAACATTTAAATCATCCTGATCATGGTTACACAGAGACAGAAGTGTTCTGTAACATTTAAATCATCCTGGTAACACAGAGACAGAAGTGTTCTGTAACATTTAAATCATCCTGGTTATGGTTACACAGAGACAGAAGTGTTCTGTAACATTTAAATCATCATGGTTACACAGAGACAGAAGTGTTCTGTAACATTTAAATCATCCTGATCATGGTTACACAGAGACAGAAGTGTTCTGTAACATTTAAATCATCCTGGTTACACAGAGAGAGAAGTGTTCTGTAACATTTAAATCATCATGGTTACACAGAGACAGAAGTGTTCTGTAACATTTAAATCATCCTGGTTACACAGAGACAGAAGTGTTCTGTAACATTTAAATCATCATGGTTACACAGAGACAGAAGTGTTCTGTAACATTTAAATCATCATGGTTACACAGAGACAGAAGTGTTCTGTAACATTTAAATCATCCTGATCATGGTTACACAGAGACAGAAGTGTTCTGTAACATTTAAATCATCCTGATCATGGTTACACAGAGACAGAAGTGTTCTGTAACATTTAAATCATCCTGATCATGGTTACACAGAGACAGAAGTGTTCTGTAACATTTAAATCATCCTGGTTACACAGAGACAGAAGTGTTCTGTAACATTTAAATCATCCTGATCATGGTTACACAGAGACAGAAGTGTTCTGTAACATTTAAATCATCCTGATCATGGTTACACAGAGACAGAAGTGTTCTGTAACATTTAAATCATCCTGGTTACACAGAGACAGAAGTGTTCTGTAACATTTAAATCATCCTGATCATAGTTACACAGAGACAGAAGTGTTCTGTAACATTTAAATCATCCTGATCATGGTTACACAGAGACAGAAGTGTTCTGTAACATTTAAATCATCCTGATCATGGTTACACAGAGAGAGAAGTGTTCTGTAACATTTAAATCATCCTGGTTACACAGAGACAGAAGTGTTCTGTAACATTTAAATCATCCTGGTTACACAGAGACAGAAGTGTTCTGTAACATTTAAATCATCCTGGTTACACAGAGACAGAAGTGTTCTGTAACATTTAAATCATCCTGGTTACACAGAGACAGAAGTGTTCTGTAACATTTAAATCATCCTGATCATGGTTACACAGAGACAGAAGTGTTCTGTAACATTTAAATCATCCTGATCATGGTTACACAGAGACAGAAGTGTTCTGTAACATTTAAATCATCCTGGTTACACAGAGAGAGAAGTGTTCTGTAACATTTAAATCATCCTGATCATGGTTACACAGAGACAGAAGTGTTCTGTAACATTTAAATCATCCTGATCATGGTTACACAGAGACAGAAGTGTTCTGTAACATTTAAATCATCCTGATCATGGTTACACAGAGACAGAAGTGTTCTGTAACATTTAAATCATCCTGATCGTGGTTACACAGAGACAGAAGTGTTCTGTAACATTTAAATCATCATGGTTACACAGAGACAGAAGTGTTCTGTAACATTTAAATCATCCTGATCATGGTTACACAGAGACAGAAGTGTTCTGTAACATTTAAATCATCCTGGTTACACAGAGACAGAAGTGTTCTGTAACATTTAAATCATCCTGGTTACACAGAGACAGAAGTGTTCTGTAACATTTAAATCATCCTGGTTACACAGAGACAGAAGTGTTCTGTAACATTTAAATCATCCTGGTTATGGTTACACAGAGACAGAAGTGTTCTGTAACATTTAAATCATCCTGATCATGGTTACACAGAGACAGAAGTGTTCTGTAACATTTAAATCATCCTGATCATGGTTACACAGAGACAGAAGTGTTCTGTAACATTTAAATCATCCTGATCATGGTTACACAGAGACAGAAGTGTTCTGTAACATTTAAATCATCCTGGTTACACAGAGAGAGAAGTGTTCTGTAACATTTAAATCATCCTGATCATGGTTACACAGAGACAGAAGTGTTCTGTAACATTTAAATCATCCTGATCATGGTTACACAGAGACAGAAGTGTTCTGTAACATTTAAATCATCCTGATCATGGTTACACAGAGACAGAAGTGTTCTGTAACATTTAAATCATCCTGATCGTGGTTACACAGAGACAGAAGTGTTCTGTAACATTTAAATCATCCTGGTTATGGTTACACAGAGACAGAAGTGTTCTGTAACATTTAAATCATCCTGATCATGGTTACACAGAGACAGAAGTGTTCTGTAACATTTAAATCATCCTGGTTACACAGAGACAGAAGTGTTCTGTAACATTTAAATCATCATGGTTATGGTTACACAGAGACAGAAGTGTTCTGTAACATTTAAATCATCATGGTTACACAGAGACAGAAGTGTTCTGTAACATTTAAATCATCCTGGTTACACAGAGACAGAAGTGTTCTGTAACATTTAAATCATCCTGGTTATGGTTACACAGAGACAGAAGTGTTCTGTAACATTTAAATCATCATGGTTACACAGAGACAGAAGTGTTCTGTAACATTTAAATCATCCTGGTTACACAGAGACAGAAGTGTTCTGTAACATTTAAATCATCCTGGTTACACAGAGACAGAAGTGTTCTGTAACATTTAAATCATCCTGGTTACACAGAGACAGAAGTGTTCTGTAACATTTAAATCATCCTGGTTACACAGAGACAGAAGTGTTCTGTAACATTTAAATCATCCTGGTTACACAGAGACAGAAGTGTTCTGTAACATTTAAATCATCCTGGTTACACAGAGACAGAAGTGTTCTGTAACATTTAAATCATCCTGATCATGGTTACACAGAGACAGAAGTGTTCTGTAACATTTAAATCATCCTGATCATGGTTACACAGAGACAGAAGTGTTCTGTAACATTTAAATCATCCTGGTTACACAGAGAGAGAAGTGTTCTGTAACATTTAAATCATCCTGATCATGGTTACACAGAGACAGAAGTGTTCTGTAACATTTAAATCATCCTGATCATGGTTACACAGAGACAGAAGTGTTCTGTAACATTTAAATCATCCTGATCATGGTTACACAGAGACAGAAGTGTTCTGTAACATTTAAATCATCCTGATCGTGGTTACACAGAGACAGAAGTGTTCTGTAACATTTAAATCATCATGGTTACACAGAGACAGAAGTGTTCTGTAACATTTAAATCATCCTGATCATGGTTACACAGAGACAGAAGTGTTCTGTAACATTTAAATCATCCTGGTTACACAGAGACAGAAGTGTTCTGTAACATTTAAATCATCCTGGTTACACAGAGACAGAAGTGTTCTGTAACATTTAAATCATCCTGGTTACACAGAGACAGAAGTGTTCTGTAACATTTAAATCATCCTGGTTATGGTTACACAGAGACAGAAGTGTTCTGTAACATTTAAATCATCCTGATCATGGTTACACAGAGACAGAAGTGTTCTGTAACATTTAAATCATCCTGATCATGGTTACACAGAGACAGAAGTGTTCTGTAACATTTAAATCATCCTGATCATGGTTACACAGAGACAGAAGTGTTCTGTAACATTTAAATCATCCTGGTTACACAGAGAGAGAAGTGTTCTGTAACATTTAAATCATCCTGATCATGGTTACACAGAGACAGAAGTGTTCTGTAACATTTAAATCATCCTGATCATGGTTACACAGAGACAGAAGTGTTCTGTAACATTTAAATCATCCTGATCATGGTTACACAGAGAAAGAAGTGTTCTGTAACATTTAAATCATCCTGATCGTGGTTACACAGAGACAGAAGTGTTCTGTAACATTTAAATCATCATGGTTACACAGAGACAGAAGTGTTCTGTAACATTTAAATCATCCTGATCATGGTTACACAGAGACAGAAGTGTTCTGTAACATTTAAATCATCCTGGTTACACAGAGACAGAAGTGTTCTGTAACATTTAAATCATCCTGGTTACACAGAGACAGAAGTGTTCTGTAACATTTAAATCATCCTGGTTACACAGAGACAGAAGTGTTCTGTAACATTTAAATCATCCTGGTTATGGTTACACAGAGACAGAAGTGTTCTGTAACATTTAAATCATCCTGATCATGGTTACACAGAGACAGAAGTGTTCTGTAACATTTAAATCATCCTGGTTACACAGAGACAGAAGTGTTCTGTAACATTTAAATCATCCTGGTTATGGTTACACAGAGACAGAAGTGTTCTGTAACATTTAAATCATCATGGTTACACAGAGACAGAAGTGTTCTGTAACATTTAAATCATCCTGGTTACACAGAGACAGAAGTGTTCTGTAACATTTAAATCATCCTGGTTACACAGAGACAGAAGTGTTCTGTAACATTTAAATCATCCTGGTTACACAGAGACAGAAGTGTTCTGTAACATTTAAATCATCCTGGTTACACAGAGACAGAAGTGTTCTGTAACATTTAAATCATCCTGGTTACACAGAGACAGAAGTGTTCTGTAACATTTAAATCATCCTGGTTACACAGAGACAGAAGTGTTCTGTAACATTTAAATCATCCTGGTTACACAGAGACAGAAGTGTTCTGTAACATTTAAATCATCCTGGTTACACAGAGACAGAAGTGTTCTGTAACATTTAAATCATCCTGGTTATGGTTACACAGAGACAGAAGTGTTCTGTAACATTTAAATCATCCTGATCATGGTTACACAGAGACAGAAGTGTTCTGTAACATTTAAATCATCCTGGTTACACAGAGACAGAAGTGTTCTGTAACATTTAAATCATCCTGGTTATGGTTACACAGAGACAGAAGTGTTCTGTAACATTTAAATCATCATGGTTACACAGAGACAGAAGTGTTCTGTAACATTTAAATCATCCTGATCATGGTTACACAGAGACAGAAGTGTTCTGTAACATTTAAATCATCCTGGTTACACAGAGAGAGAAGTGTTCTGTAACATTTAAATCATCATGGTTACACAGAGACAGAAGTGTTCTGTAACATTTAAATCATCCTGGTTACACAGAGACAGAAGTGTTCTGTAACATTTAAATCATCATGGTTACACAGAGACAGAAGTGTTCTGTAACATTTAAATCATCATGGTTACACAGAGACAGAAGTGTTCTGTAACATTTAAATCATCCTGGTTACACAGAGACAGAAGTGTTCTGTAACATTTAAATCATCATGGTTACACAGAGACAGAAGTGTTCTGTAACATTTAAATCATCCTGATCATGGTTACACAGAGACAGAAGTGTTCTGTAACATTTAAATCATCCTGATCATGGTTACACAGAGACAGAAGTGTTCTGTAACATTTAAATCATCCTGATCATGGTTACACAGAGACAGAAGTGTTCTGTAACATTTAAATCATCCTGGTTACACAGAGACAGAAGTGTTCTGTAACATTTAAATCATCCTGATCATGGTTACACAGAGACAGAAGTGTTCTGTAACATTTAAATCATCCTGATCATGGTTACACAGAGACAGAAGTGTTCTGTAACATTTAAATCATCCTGGTTACACAGAGACAGAAGTGTTCTGTAACATTTAAATCATCCTGATCATAGTTACACAGAGACAGAAGTGTTCTGTAACATTTAAATCATCCTGATCATGGTTACACAGAGACAGAAGTGTTCTGTAACATTTAAATCATCCTGATCATGGTTACACAGAGAGAGAATTGTTCTGTAACATTTAAATCATCCTGGTTACACAGAGACAGAAGTGTTCTGTAACATTTAAATCATCCTGGTTACACAGAGACAGAAGTGTTCTGTAACATTTAAATCATCCTGGTTACACAGAGACAGAAGTGTTCTGTAACATTTAAATCATCCTGGTTACACAGAGACAGAAGTGTTCTGTAACATTTAAATCATCCTGATCATGGTTACACAGAGACAGAAGTGTTCTGTAACATTTAAATCATCCTGATCATGGTTACACAGAGACAGAAGTGTTCTGTAACATTTAAATCATCCTGATCATGGTTACACAGAGACAGAAGTGTTCTGTAACATTTAAATCATCCTGATCATGGTTACACAGAGACAGAAGTGTTCTGTAACATTTAAATCATCCTGATCATGGTTACACAGAGACAGAAGTGTTCTGTAACATTTAAATCATCCTGGTTACACAGAGAGAGAAGTGTTCTGTAACATTTAAATCATCCTGATCATGGTTACACAGAGACAGAAGTGTTCTGTAACATTTAAATCATCCTGATCATGGTTACACAGAGACAGAAGTGTTCTGTAACATTTAAATCATCCTGATCATGGTTACACAGAGACAGAAGTGTTCTGTAACATTTAAATCATCCTGATCGTGGTTACACAGAGACAGAAGTGTTCTGTAACATTTAAATCATCCTGGTTACACAGAGACAGAAGTGTTCTGTAACATTTAAATCATCCTGATCATGGTTACACAGAGACAGAAGTGTTCTGTAACATTTAAATCATCCTGATCATGGTTACACAGAGACAGAAGTGTTCTGTAACATTTAAATCATCCTGGTCATGGTTACACAGAGACAGAAGTGTTCTGTAACATTTAAATCATCCTGATCATGGTTACACAGAGACAGAAGTGTTCTGTAACATTTAAATCATCCTGATCCTGGTTACACAGAGACAGAAGTGTTCTGTAACATTTAAATCATCCTGATCATGGTTACACAGAGACAGAAGTGTTCTGTAACATTTAAATCATCCTGGTTACACAGAGACAGAAGTGTCCTGTAACATTTAAATCATCCTGATCGTGGTTACACAGAGACAGAAGTGTTCTGTAACATTTAAATCATCATGGTTACACAGAGACAGAAGTGTTCTGTAACATTTAAATCATCCTGGTTACACAGAGACAGAAGTGTTCTGTAACATTTAAATCATCATGGTTACACAGAGACAGAAGTGTTCTGTAACATCTAAATCATCCTGATCATGGTTACACAGAGACAGAAGTATTCTGTAACATTTAAATCATCATGGTTACACAGAGACAGACGTGTTCTGTAACATTTAAATCATCATGGTTACACAGAGACAGAAGTGTTCTGTAACATTTAAATCATCCTGGTTACACAGAGACAGAAGTGTTCTGTAACATTTAAATCATCCTGGTCATGGTTACACAGAGACAGAAGTGTTCTGTAACATTTAAATCATCCTGGTTACACAGAGACAGAAGTGTTCTGTAACATTTAAATCATCCTGATCATGGTTACACAGAGAGAGAAGTGTTCTGTAACATTTAAATCATCCTGGTTACACAGAGACAGAAGTGTTCTGTAACATTTAAATCATCCTGATCATGGTTACACAGAGACAGAAGTGTTCTGTAACATTTAAATCATCCTGATCATGGTTACACAGAGACAGAAGTGTTCTGTAACATTTAAATCATCCTGGTCATGGTTACACAGAGACAGAAGTGTTCTGTAACATTTAAATCATCATGGTTACACAGAGACAGACGTGTTCTGTAACATTTAAATCATCATGGTTACACAGAGACAGAAGTGTTCTGTAACATTTAAATCATCCTGGTTACACAGAGACAGAAGTGTTCTGTAACATTTAAATCATCCTGGTCATGGTTACACAGAGACAGAAGTGTTCTGTAACATTTAAATCATCCTGGTTACACAGAGACAGAAGTGTTCTGTAACATTTAAATCATCCTGATCATGGTTACACAGAGACAGAAGTGTTCTGTAACATTTAAATCATCCTGGTTACACAGAGACAGAAGTGTTCTGTAACATTTAAATCATCCTGATCATGGTTACACAGAGACAGAAGTGTTCTGTAACATTTAAATCATCCTGATCATGGTTACACAGAGACAGAAGTGTTCTGTAACATTTAAATCATCCTGGTCATGGTTACACAGAGACAGAAGTGTTCTGTAACATTTAAATCATCCTGATCATGGTTACACAGAGACAGAAGTGTTCTGTAACATTTAAATCATCATGGTTACACAGAGACAGAAGTGTTCTGTAACATTTAAATCATCCTGGTTACACAGAGACAGAAGTGTTCTGTAACAGTTAAATCATCCTGGTTACACAGAGAGACAGAAGTGTTCTGTAACATTTAAATCATCCTGGTTACACAGAGACAGAAGTGTTCTGTAACATTTAAATCATCCTGGTTACACAGAGACAGAAGTGTTCTGTAACATTTAAATCATCCTGGGTACACAGAGACAGAAGTGTTCTGTAACATTTAAATCATCCTGGTTACACAGAGACAGAAGTGTTCTGTAACATTTAAATCATCCTGATCATGGTTACACAGAGACAGAAGTGTTCTGTAACATTTAAATCATCCTGATCATGGTTACACAGAGACAGAAGTGTTCTGTAAAATTTAAATCATCCTGATCATGGTTACACAGAGACAGAAGTGTTCTGTAACATTTAAATCATCCTGATCATGGTTACACAGAGACAGAAGTGTTCTGTAACATTTAAATCATCCTGGTTACACAGAGAGAGAAGTGTTCTGTAACATTTAAATCATCCTGATCATGGTTACACAGAGACAGAAGTGTTCTGTAACATTTAAATCATCCTGATCATGGTTACACAGAGACAGCAGTGTTCTGTAACATTTAAATCATCCTGATCATGGTTACACAGAGACAGAAGTGTTCTGTAACATTTAAATCATCCTGATCGTGGTTACACAGAGACAGAAGTGTTCTGTAACATTTAAATCATCCTGGTTACACAGAGAGAGAAGTGTTCTGTAACATTTAAATCATCCTGATCATGGTTACACAGAGACAGAAGTGTTCTGTAACATTTAAATCATCCTGATCATGGTTATACAGAGACAGCAGTGTTCTGTAACATTTAAATCATCCTGATCATGGTTACACAGAGACAGAAGTGTTCTGTAACATTTAAATCATCCTGATCGTGGTTACACAGAGACAGAAGTGTTCTGTAACATTTAAATCATCATGGTTACACAGAGACAGAAGTGTTCTGTAACATTTAAATCATCCTGATCATGGTTACACAGAGACAGAAGTGTTCTGTAACATTTTAATCATCCTGATCATGGTTACACAGAGACAGAAGTGTTCTGTAACATTTAAATCATCATGGTTACACAGAGACAGAAGTGTTCTGTAACATTTAAATCATCATGGTTACACAGAGACAGAAGAGTTCTGTAACATTTAAATCATCCTGGTTACACAGAGACAGAAGTGTTCTGTAACATTTAAATCATCATGGTTACACAGAGACAGAAGTGTTCTGTAACATTTAAATCATCCTGGTTACACAGAGAGAGAAGTGTTCTGTAACATTTAAATCATCCTGATCATGGTTACACAGAGACAGAAGTGTTCTGTAACATTTAAATCATCCTGATCATGGTTACACAGAGACAGCAGTGTTCTGTAACATTTAAATCATCCTGATCATGGTTACACAGAGACAGAAGTGTTCTGTAACATTTAAATCATCCTGATCGCGGTTACACAGAGACAGAAGTGTTCTGTAACATTTAAATCATCATGGTTACACAGAGACAGAAGTGTTCTGTAACATTTAAATCATCCTGATCATGGTTACACAGAGACAGAAGTGTTCTGTAACATTTTAATCATCCTGATCATGGTTACACAGAGACAGAAGTGTTCTGTAACATTTAAATCATCATGGTTACACAGAGACAGAAGTGTTCTGTAACATTTAAATCATCATGGTTACACAGAGACAGAAGTGTTCTGTAACATTTAAATCATCCTGGTTACACAGAGACAGAAGTGTTCTGTAACATTTAAATCATCATGGTTACACAGAGACAGAAGTGTTCTGTAACATTTAAATCATCCTGATCATGGTTACACAGAGACAGAAGTGTTCTGTAACATTTAAATCATCCTGATCGTGGTTACACAGAGACAGAAGTGTTCTGTAACATTTAAATCATCATGGTTACACAGAGACAGAAGTGTTCTGTAACATGTAAATCATCCTGATCATGGTTACACAGAGACAGAAGTGTTCTGTAACATTTTAATCATCCTGATCATGGTTACACAGAGACAGAAGTGTTCTGTAACATTTAAATCATCATGGTTACACAGAGACAGAAGTGTTCTGTAACATTTAAATCATCATGGTTACACAGAGACAGAAGTGTTCTGTAACATTTAAATCATCCTGGTTACACAGAGACAGAAGTGTTCTGTAACATTTAAATCATCATGGTTACACAGAGACAGAAGTGTTCTGTAACATTTAAATCATCCTGATCATGGTTACACAGAGACAGAAGTGTTCTGTAACATTTAAATCATCATGGTTACACAGAGACAGACGTGTTCTGTAACATTTAAATCATCATGGTTACACAGAGACAGAAGTGTTCTGTAACATTTAAATCATCCTGGTTACACAGAGACAGAAGTGTTCTGTAACATTTAAATCATCCTGGTCATGGTTACACAGAGACAGAAGTGTTCTGTAACATTTAAATCATCCTGGTTACACAGAGACAGAAGTGTTCTGTAACATTTAAATCATCCTGGTTACACAGAGACAGAAGTGTTCTGTAACATTTAAATTATCCTGGTTACACAGAGACAGAAGTGTTCTGTAACATTTAAATCATCCTGATCATGGTTACACAGAGACAGAAGTGTTCTGTAACATTTAAATCATCCTGATCATGGTTACACAGAGACAGAAGTGTTCTGTAACATTTAAATCATCCTGGTCATGGTTACACAGAGACAGAAGTGTTCTGTAACATTTAAATCATCCTGATCATGGTTACACAGAGACAGAAGTGTTCTGTAACATTTAAATCATCATGGTTACACAGAGACAGAAGTGTTCTGTAACATTTAAATCATCCTGGTTACACAGAGACAGAAGTGTTCTGTAACATTTAAATCATCCTGGTTACACAGAGAGACAGAAGTGTTCTGTAACATTTAAATCATCCTGGTTACACAGAGACAGAAGTGTTCTGTAACATTTAAATCATCCTGGTTACACAGAGACAGAAGTGTTCTGTAACATTTAAATCATCCTGGTTACACAGAGACAGAAGTGTTCTGTAACATTTAAATCATCCTGGTTACACAGAGACAGAAGTGTTCTGTAACATTTAAATCATCCTGATCATGGTTACACAGAGAGAGAAGTGTTCTGTAACATTTTAATCATCCTGATCATGGTTACACAGAGACAGAAGTGTTCTGTAACATTTAAATCATCCTGATCATGGTTACACAGAGACAGAAGTGTTCTGTAACATTTAAATCATCCTGATCATGGTTACACAGAGACAGAAGTGTTCTGTAACATTTAAATCATCCTGATCATGGTTACACAGAGACAGAAGTGTTCTGTAACATTTAAATCATCCTGGTTACACAGAGAGAGAAGTGTTCTGTAACATTCAAATCATCCTGATCATGGTTACACAGAGACAGAAGTGTTCTGTAACATTTAAATCATCCTGATCATGGTTACACAGAGACAGAAGTGTTCTGTAACATTTAAATCATCCTGATCATGGTTACACAGAGACAGAAGTGTTCTGTAACATTTAAATCATCCTGATCATGGTTACACAGAGAGACAGAAGTGTTCTGTAACATTTAAATCATCCTGATCATGGTTACACAGAGACAGAAGTGTTCTGTAACATTTAAATCATCCTGATCATGGTTACACAGAGACAGAAGTGTTCTGTAACATTTAAATCATCCTGATCATGGTTACACAGAGACAGAAGTGTTCTGTAACATTTAAATCATCATGGTTACACAGAGACAGAAGTGTTCTGTAACATTTAAATCATCCTGATCATGGTTACACAGAGACAGAAGTGTTCTGTAACATTTAAATCATCCTGATCATGGTTACACAGAGACAGAAGTGTTCTGTAACATTTAAATCATCCTGGTCATGGTTACACAGAGACAGAAGTGTTCTGTAACATTTAAATCATCCTGATCATGGTTACACAGAGACAGAAGTGTTCTGTAACATTTAAATCATCATGGTTACACAGAGACAGAAGTGTTCTGTAACATTTAAATCATCCTGGTTACACAGAGACAGAAGTGTTCTGTAACATTTAAATCATCCTGGTTACACAGAGAGACAGAAGTGTTCTGTAACATTTAAATCATCCTGGTTACACAGAGACAGAAGTGTTCTGTAACATTTAAATCATCCTGGTTACACAGAGACAGAAGTGTTCTGTAACATTTAAATCATCCTGGTTACACAGAGACAGAAGTGTTCTGTAACATTTAAATCATCCTGGTTACACAGAGACAGAAGTGTTCTGTAACATTTAAATCATCCTGATCATGGTTACACAGAGACAGAAGTGTTCTGTAACATTTAAATCATCCTGATCATGGTTACACAGAGACAGAAGTGTTCTGTAACATTTAAATCATCCTGATCATGGTTACACAGAGACAGAAGTGTTCTGTAACATTTAAATCATCCTGATCATGGTTACACAGAGACAGAAGTGTTCTGTAACATTTAAATCATCCTGATCATGGTTACACAGAGACAGAAGTGTTCTGTAACATTTAAATCATCCTGGTTACACAGAGAGAGAAGTGTTCTGTAACATTCAAATCATCCTGATCATGGTTACACAGAGACAGAAGTGTTCTGTAACATTTAAATCATCCTGATCATGGTTACACAGAGACAGATGTGTTCTGTAACATTTAAATCATCCTGATCATGGTTACACAGAGACAGAAGTGTTCTGTAACATTTAAATCATCCTGATCATGGTTACACAGAGACAGAAGTGTTCTGTAACATTTAAATCATCCTGATCATGGTTACACAGAGACAGAAGTGTTCTGTAACATTTAAATCATCATGGTTACACAGAGACAGAAGTGTTCTGTAACATTTAAATCATCCTGGTTACACAGAGACAGAAGTGTTCTGTAACATTTAAATCATCCTGGTTACACAGAGAGAGAAGTGTTCTGTAACATTTCAACATCAACAACTGCTGGAGGAGAATTCCTTTCTTTGTCTCTCATTCATCCATGTTTTCTCTAACCTTAAATAATACATCAGCATGGTGTTTAATTCAGCTGCTTTTCATTCACTGTAAATCTGTTCTTCCTCCGAGAGAGCAGTGTGCTCCCAACCTGCCCTTCTCTGAACCTCCTCCTACTGCTTTGTCCCATAACCAACAATTCCCCGCACAATTACTTTTCATTGAATGCTATTGATTTTGTTCCCATTCAATTCCACACACTGAAGAGAAGCACATGAATGTTGGTAGTCATTAGAGGAGGTCTATGAGTCTCTCCAATACTCATTATGTCTGCCTCATAGCACTTCTTCCCTCAGAGAGGACAACACCAGGGTGACTGCACTATGCCCCAGTCCATCCGGAGACTATGTCTCAAATGGTACCCTATTCCCTATGTAGTGCACAAACCTCTGACCAGGGCCCATAGGACACTACTTCTGACCAGGGCCCATAGGACACTACTTCTGACCAGGGCCCATAGGACACTACTTCTGTCCAGGGCCCATAATGCACTACTTCTGACCAGGGCCCATAGGACACTACTTCTGACCAGGGCCCATAGGACACTACTTCTGACCAGGGCCCATAGGACACTACTTCTGACCAGGACCCATAGGACACTACTTCTGACCAGGGCCCATAGGACACTACTTCTGACCAGGGCCCATAGGACACTACTTCTGACCAGGGCCCATAGGACACTAATTCTGACCAGGGCCCATAGGACACTACTTCTGACCAGGACCCATAATGCACTACTTCTGACCAGGGCCCATAGGACACTACTTCTGACCAGGGCCCATAGGACACTACTTCTGACCAGGACCCATAATGCACTACTTCTGACCAGGGCCTACAGGACACTACTTCTGACCAGGGCCCATAGGACACTACTTCTGACCAGGGCCCATAGGACACTACTTCTGACCAGGGCCCATAGGACACTACTTCTGACCAGGGCCCATAGGACACTACTGTTGACCAGGGCCCATAGGACACTACTTCTGACCAGGGCCCATAGGACACTACTTCTGACCAGGATCCATAGGACACTACTTCTGACCAGGGCCCACAGGACACTACTGTTGACCAGGGCCCATAGGACACTACTTCTGACCAGGGCCCATAGGACACTACTTCTGACCAGGGCCCATAGGACACTACTTCTGACCAGGGCCCACAGGACACTACTTCTGACCAGGGCCCACAGGACACTACTTCTGACCAGGACCCATAGGACACTACTTCTGACCAGGGCCCATAGGACACTACTTCTGACCAGGGCCCATAGGACACTACTTCTGACCAGGGCCCATAGGACACTACTTCTGACCAGGGCCCACAGGACACTACTTCTGACCAGGGCCCACAGGACACTACTTCTGACCAGGACCCATAGGACACTACTTCTGACCAGGGCCCATAGGACACTACTTCTGACCAGGGCCCATAGGACACTACTTCTGACCAGGGCCCATAGGACACTACTTCTGACCAGGGCCCATAGGACACTACTTCTGACCAGGGCCCATAGGATACTACTTCTGACCAGGGCCCATAGGACACTACTTCTGACCAGGGCCCATAGGACACTACTTCTGACCAGGGCCCATAATGCACTACTTCTGACCAGGGCCCATAGGACACTACTTCTGACAAGGGCCCATAGGACACTACTTCTGACCAGGGCCCATAGGACACTACTTCTGACCAGGGCCCATAGGATACTACTTCTGACCAGGGCCCATAGGACACTACTTCTGAACAGGGCCCATAGGACACTACTTCTGACCAGGGCCCATAGGACACTACTTCTGACCAGGGCCCATAGGACACTACTTCTGACCAGGGCCCATAGGACACTACTTCTGACCAGGGCCCATAGGACACTACTTCTGACCAGGGCCCATAGGACACTACTTCTGACCAGGGCCCATAGTGCACTACTTCTGACCAGGGCCCATAGGACACTACTTCTGACCAGGGCCCATAGGACACTACTGTTGACCAGGGCCCATAATGCACTACTTCTGACCAGGGCCCATAATGCACTACTTCTGACCAGGGCCCATAGGACACTACTTCTGACCAGGGCCCATAGGACACTACTTCTGACCAGGGCCCATAGGACACTACTTCTGACCAGGGCCCATAGGACACTACTTCTGACCAGTATACAAGTGGAGGCATGTTGTCTCCTCTCCACAGTAGGGGTTTGATATGTGTACCTCTGTAACAGTATACAAGTGGAGGCATGTCCTCTCCACAGTAGGGGTTTGATATGTGTACCTCTGTAACAGTATACAAGTGGAGGCATGTCCTCTCCACAGTAGGGGTTTGATATGTGTACCTCTGTAACAGTATACAAGTGGAGGCATGTCCTCTCCACAGTAGGGGTTTGATATGTGTACCTCTGTAACAGTATACAAGTGGAGGCATGTCCTCTCCACAGTAGGGGTTTGATATGTGTACCTCTGTAACAGTATCCAAGTGGAGGCATGTTGTCTCCTCTCCACAGTAGGGGTTTGATATGTGTACCTCTGTAACAGTATCCAAGTGGAGGCATGTTGTCTCCTCTCCACAGTAGGGGTTTGATATGTGTACCTCTGTAACAGTATCCAAGTGGAGGCATGTTGTCTCCTCTCCACAGTAGGGGTTTGATATGTGTACCTCTGTAACAGTATCCAAGTGGAGGCATGTTGTCTCCTCTCCACAGTAGGGGTTTGATATGTGTACCTCTGTAACAGTATCCAAGTGGAGGCATGTTGTCTCCTCTCCACAGTAGGGGTTTGATATGTGTACCTCTGTAACAGTATCCAAGTGGAGGCATGTTGTCTCTCCACAGTAGGGGTTTGATATGTGTACCTCTGTAACAGTATCCAAGTGGAGGCATGTTGTCCTCTCCACAGTAGGGGTTTGATATGTGTACCTCTGTAACAGTATACAAGTGGAGGCATGTCCTCTCCACAGTAGGGGTTTGATATGTGTACCTCTGTAACAGTATACAAGTGGAGGCATGTTGTCCTCTCCACAGTAGGGGTTTGATATGTGTACCTCTGTAACAGTATACAAGTGGAGGCATGTCCTCTCCACAGTAGGGGTTTGATATGTGTACCTCTGTAACAGTGTACAAGTGGAGGCATGTTGTCTCCTCTCCACAGTAGGGGTTTGATATGTGTACCTCTGTAACAGTATCCAAGTGGAGGCATGTCCTCTCCACAGTAGGGGTTTGATATGTGTACCTCTGTAACAGTATCCAAGTGGAGGCATGTCCTCTCCACAGTAGGGGTTTGATATGTGTACCTCTGTAACAGTATCCAAGTGGAGGCATGTCCTCTCCACAGTAGGGGTTTGATATGTGTACCTCTGTAACAGTATACAAGTGGAGGCATGTTGTCTCCTCTCCACAGTAGGGGTTTGATATGTGTACCTCTGTAACAGTATCCAAGTGGAGGCATGTTGTCTCCTCTCCACAGTAGGGGTTTGATATGTGTACCTCTGTAACAGTATCCAAGTGGAGGCATGTCCTCTCCACAGTAGGGGTTTGATATGTGTACCTCTGTAACAGTATCCAAGTGGAGGCATGTCCTCTCCACAGTAGGGGTTTGATATGTGTACCTCTGTAACAGTATCCAAGTGGAGGCATGTTGTCTCCTCTCCACAGTAGGGGTTTGATATGTGTACCTCTGTAACAGTATACAAGTGGAGGCATGTTGTCTCCTCTCCACAGTAGGGGTTTGATATGTGTACCTCTGTAACAGTATCCAAGTGGAGGCATGTTGTCCCCTCTCCACAGTAGGGGTTTGATATGTGTACCTCTGTAACAGTATCCAAGTGGAGGCATGTCCTCTCCACAGTAGGGGTTTGATATGTGTACCTCTGTAACAGTATACAAGTGGAGGCATGTTGTCCTCTCCACAGTAGGGGTTTGATATGTGTACCTCTGTAACAGTATCCAAGTGGAGGCATGTCCTCTCCACAGTAGGGGTTTGATATGTGTACCTCTGTAACAGTATACAAGTGGAGGCATGTTGTCTCCTCTCCACAGTAGGGGTTTGATATGTGTACCTCTGTAACAGTATCCAAGTGGAGGCATGTTGTCTCCTCTCCACAGTAGGGGTTTGATATGTGTACCTCTGTAACAGTATACAAGTGGAGGCATGTTGTCTCCTCTCCACAGTAGGGGTTTGATATGTGTACCTCTGTAACAGTATCCAAGTGGAGGCATGTTGTCTCCTCTCCACAGTAGGGGTTTGATATGTGTACCTCTGTAACAGTATCAAAGTGGAGGCATGTTGTCTCCTCTCCACAGTAGGGGTTTGATATGTGTACCTCTGTAACAGTATACAAGTGGAGGCATGTCCTCTCCACAGTAGGGGTTTGATATGTGTACCTCTGTAACAGTATCCAAGTGGAGGCATGTTGTCTCCTCTCCACAGTAGGGGTTTGATATGTGTACCTCTGTAACAGTATCCAAGTGGAGGCATGTTGTCTCCTCTCCACAGTAGGGGTTTGATATGTGTACCTCTGTAACAGTATCCAAGTGGAGGCATGTTGTCTCCTCTCCACAGTAGGGGTTTGATATGTGTACCTCTGTAACAGTATCCAAGTGGAGGCATGTTGTCTCCTCTCCACAGTAGGGGTTTGATATGTGTACCTCTGTAACAGTATCCAAGTGGAGGCATGTTGTCTCCTCTCCACAGTAGGGGTTTGATATGTGTACCTCTGTAACAGTATCCAAGTGGAGGCATGTCCTCTCCACAGTAGGGGTTTGATATGTGTACCTCTGTAACAGTATACAAGTGGAGGCATGTTGTCTCCTCTCCACAGTAGGGGTTTGATATGTGTACCTCTGTAACAGTATCCAAGTGGAGGCATGTCCTCTCCACAGTAGGGGTTTGATATGTGTACCTCTGTAACAGTATCCAAGTGGAGGCATGTCCTCTCCACAGTAGGGGTTTGATATGTGTACCTCTGTAACAGTATCCAAGTGGAGGCATGTCCTCTCCACAGTAGGGGTTTGATATGGGTACCTCTGTAACAGTATCCAAGTGGAGGCATGTCCTCTCCACAGTAGGGGTTTGATATGTGTACCTCTGTAACAGTATCCAAGTGGAGGCATGTTGTCTCCTCTCCACAGTAGGGGTTTGATATGTGTACCTCTGTAACAGTATCCAAGTGGAGGCATGTCCTCTCCACAGTAGGGGTTTGATATGTGTACCTCTGTAACAGTATCCAAGTGGAGGCATGTTGTCTCCTCTCCACAGTAGGGGTTTGATATGTGTACCTCTGTAACAGTATCCAAGTGGAGGCATGTTGTCCCCTCTCCACAGTAGGGGTTTGATATGTGTACCTCTGTAACAGTATACAAGTGGAGGCATGTCCTCTCCACAGTAGGGGTTTGATATGTGTACCTCTGTAACAGTATCCAAGTGGAGGCATGTTGTCTCTCCACAGTAGGGGTTTGATATGTGTACCTCTGTAACAGTATACAAGTGGAGACATGTTGTCCTCTCCACAGTAGGGGTTTGATATGTGTACCTCTGTAACAGTATACAAGTGGAGGCATGTCCTCTCCACAGTAGGGGTTTGATATGTGTACCTCTGTAACAGTATCCAAGTGGAGGCATGTTGTCTCTCCACAGTAGGGGTTTGATATGTGTACCTCTGTAACAGTATCCAAGTGGAGGCATGTTGTCTCCTCTCCACAGTAGGGGTTTGATATGTGTACCTCTGTAACAGTATCCAAGTGGAGGCATGTCCTCTCCACAGTAGGGGTTTGATATGTGTACCTCTGTAACAGTATCCAAGTGGAGGCATGTCCTCTCCACAGTAGGGGTTTGATATGTGTACCTCTGTAACAGTATCCAAGTGGAGGCATGTTGTCTCTCCACAGTAGGGGTTTGATATGTGTACCTCTGTAACAGTATACAAGTGGAGGCATGTTGTCTCCTCTCCACAGTAGGGGTTTGATATGTGTACCTCTGTAACAGTATCCAAGTGGAGGCATGTTGTCCCCTCTCCACAGTAGGGGTTTGATATGTGTACCTCTGTAACAGTATCCAAGTGGAGGCATGTCCTCTCCACAGTAGGGGTTTGATATGTGTACCTCTGTAACAGTATACAAGTGGAGGCATGTTGTCCTCTCCACAGTAGGGGTTTGATATGTGTACCTCTGTAACAGTATCCAAGTGGAGGCATGTCCTCTCCACAGTAGGGGTTTGATATGTGTACCTCTGTAACAGTATACAAGTGGAGGCATGTTGTCTCCTCTCCACAGTAGGGGTTTGATATGTGTACCTCTGTAACAGTATCCAAGTGGAGGCATGTTGTCTCCTCTCCACAGTAGGGGTTTGATATGTGTACCTCTGTAACAGTATCCAAGTGGAGGCATGTTGTCTCCTCTCCACAGTAGGGGTTTGATATGTGTACCTCTGTAACAGTATCCAAGTGGAGGCATGTTGTCTCCTCTCCACAGTAGGGGTTTGATATGTGTACCTCTGTAACAGTATCCAAGTGGAGGCATGTTGTCTCCTCTCCACAGTAGGGGTTTGATATGTGTACCTCTGTAACAGTATCCAAGTGGAGGCATGTTGTCTCCTCTCCACAGTAGGGGTTTGATATGTGTACCTCTGTAACAGTATCCAAGTGGAGGCATGTCCTCTCCACAGTAGGGGTTTGATATGTGTACCTCTGTAACAGTATACAAGTGGAGGCATGTTGTCTCCTCTCCACAGTAGGGGTTTGATATGTGTACCTCTGTAACAGTATCCAAGTGGAGGCATGTCCTCTCCACAGTAGGGGTTTGATATGTGTACCTCTGTAACAGTATCCAAGTGGAGGCATGTCCTCTCCACAGTAGGGGTTTGATATGTGTACCTCTGTAACAGTATCCAAGTGGAGGCATGTCCTCTCCACAGTAGGGGTTTGATATGGGTACCTCTGTAACAGTATCCAAGTGGAGGCATGTCCTCTCCACAGTAGGGGTTTGATATGTGTACCTCTGTAACAGTATCCAAGTGGAGGCATGTTGTCTCCTCTCCACAGTAGGGGTTTGATATGTGTACCTCTGTAACAGTATCCAAGTGGAGGCATGTCCTCTCCACAGTAGGGGTTTGATATGTGTACCTCTGTAACAGTATCCAAGTGGAGGCATGTTGTCTCCTCTCCACAGTAGGGGTTTGATATGTGTACCTCTGTAACAGTATCCAAGTGGAGGCATGTTGTCCCCTCTCCACAGTAGGGGTTTGATATGTGTACCTCTGTAACAGTATACAAGTGGAGGCATGTCCTCTCCACAGTAGGGGTTTGATATGTGTACCTCTGTAACAGTATCCAAGTGGAGGCATGTTGTCTCTCCACAGTAGGGGTTTGATATGTGTACCTCTGTAACAGTATACAAGTGGAGACATGTTGTCCTCTCCACAGTAGGGGTTTGATATGTGTACCTCTGTAACAGTATACAAGTGGAGGCATGTCCTCTCCACAGTAGGGGTTTGATATGTGTACCTCTGTAACAGTATCCAAGTGGAGGCATGTTGTCTCTCCACAGTAGGGGTTTGATATGTGTACCTCTGTAACAGTATCCAAGTGGAGGCATGTTGTCTCCTCTCCACAGTAGGGGTTTGATATGTGTACCTCTGTAACAGTATCCAAGTGGAGGCATGTCCTCTCCACAGTAGGGGTTTGATATGTGTACCTCTGTAACAGTATCCAAGTGGAGGCATGTCCTCTCCACAGTAGGGGTTTGATATGTGTACCTCTGTAACAGTATCCAAGTGGAGGCATGTTGTCTCTCCACAGTAGGGGTTTGATATGTGTACCTCTGTAACAGTATACAAGTGGAGGCATGTTGTCCTCTCTCCACAGTAGGGGTTTGATATGTGTACCTCTGTAACAGTATCCAAGTGGAGGCATGTCCTCTCCACAGTAGGGGTTTGATATGTGTACCTCTGTAACAGTATCCAAGTGGAGGCATGTCCTCTCCACAGTAGGGGTTTGATATGTGTACCTCTGTAACAGTATCCAAGTGGAGGCATGTTGTCTCCACAGTAGGGGTTTGATATGTGTACCTCTGTAACAGTATCCAAGTGGAGGCATGTTGTCTCCTCTCCACAGTAGGGGTTTGATATGTGTACCTCTGTAACAGTATCCAAGTGGAGGCATGTTGTCTCCTCTCCACAGTAGGGGTTTGATATGTGTACCTCTGTAACAGTATCCAAGTGGAGGCATGTTGTCTCCTCTCCACAGTAGGGGTTTGATATGTGTACCTCTGTAACAGTATCCAAGTGGAGGCATGTCCTCTCCACAGTAGGGGTTTGATATGTGTACCTCTGTAACAGTATCCAAGTGGAGACATGTTGTCCTCTCCACAGTAGGGGTTTGATATGTGTACCTCTGTAACAGTATCCAAGTGGAGGCATGTTGTCTCCTCTCCACAGTAGGGGTTTGATATGTGTACCTCTGTAACAGTATCCAAGTGGAGGCATGTTGTCTCCTCTCCACAGTAGGGGTTTGATATGTGTACCTCTGTAACAGTATCCAAGTGGAGGCATGTTGTCTCCTCTCCACAGTAGGGGTTTGATATGTGTACCTCTGTAACAGTATCCAAGTGGAGGCATGTCCTCTCCACAGTAGGGGTTTGATATGTGTACCTCTGTAACAGTATCCAAGTGGAGGCATGTTGTCTCCTCTCCACAGTAGGGGTTTGATATGTGTACCTCTGTAACAGTATACAAGTGGAGGCATGTCCTCTCCACAGTAGGGGTTTGATATGTGTACCTCTGTAACAGTATACAAGTGGAGGCATGTCCTCTCCACAGTAGGGGTTTGATATGTGTACCTCTGTAACAGTATCCAAGTGGAGGCATGTTGTCTCCTCTCCACAGTAGGGGTTTGATATGTGTACCTCTGTAACAGTATCCAAGTGGAGGCATGTTGTCCTCTCCACAGTAGGGGTTTGATATGTGTACCTCTGTAACAGTATCCAAGTGGAGGCATGTTGTCTCCTCTCCACAGTAGGGGTTTGATATGTGTACCTCTGTAACAGTATACAAGTGGAGGCATGTCCTCTCCACAGTAGGGGTTTGATATGTGTACCTCTGTAACAGTATCCAAGTGGAGGCATGTTGTCTCCTCTCCACAGTAGGGGTTTGATATGTGTACCTCTGTAACAGTATCCAAGTGGAGGCATGTTGTCTCCTCTCCACAGTAGGGGTTTGATATGTGTACCTCTGTAACAGTATCCAAGTGGAGGCATGTTGTCTCCTCTCCACAGTAGGGGTTTGATATGTGTACCTCTGTAACAGTATCCAAGTGGAGGCATGTTGTCTCCTCTCCACAGTAGGGGTTTGATATGTGTACCTCTGTAACAGTATCCAAGTGGAGGCATGTTGTCCTCTCCACAGTAGGGGTTTGATATGTGTACCTCTGTAACAGTATCCAAGTGGAGGCATGTTGTCTCCTCTCCACAGTAGGGGTTTGATATGTGTACCTCTGTAACAGTATCCAAGTGGAGGCATGTTGTCCTCTCCACAGTAGGGGTTTGATATGTGTACCTCTGTAACAGTATCCAAGTGGAGGCATGTCCTCTCCACAGTAGGGGTTTGATATGTGTACCTCTGTAACAGTATACAAGTGGAGACATGTTGTCCTCTCCACAGTAGGGGTTTGATATGTGTACCTCTGTAACAGTATCCAAGTGGAGGCATGTTGTCTCCTCTCCACAGTAGGGGTTTGATATGTGTACCTCTGTAACAGTATCCAAGTGGAGGCATGTCCTCTCCACAGTAGGGGTTTGATATGTGTACCTCTGTAACAGTATCCAAGTGGAGGCATGTTGTCTCCTCTCCACAGTAGGGGTTTGATATGTGTACCTCTGTAACAGTATCCAAGTGGAGGCATGTTGTCTCCTCTCCACAGTAGGGGTTTGATATGTGTACCTCTGTAACAGTATCCAAGTGGAGGCATGTTGTCTCCTCTCCACAGTAGGGGTTTGATATGTGTACCTCTGTAACAGTATCCAAGTGGAGGCATGTTGTCTCCTCTCCACAGTAGGGGTTTGATATGTGTACCTCTGTAACAGTATCCAAGTGGAGGCATGTTGTCCTCTCCACAGTAGGGGTTTGATATGTGTACCTCTGTAACAGTATCCAAGTGGAGGCATGTCCTCTCCACAGTAGGGGTTTGATATGTGTACCTCTGTAGCAGTATCCAAGTGGAGGCATGTCCTCTCCACAGTAGGGGTTTGATATGTGTACCTCTGTAACAGTATCCAAGTGGAGGCATGTCCTCTCCACAGTAGGGGTTTGATATGTGTACCTCTGTAACAGTATACAAGTGGAGGCATGTTGTCTCCTCTCCACAGTAGGGGTTTGATATGTGTACCTCTGTAACAGTATCCAAGTGGAGGCATGTCCTCTCCACAGTAGGGGTTTGATATGTGTACCTCTGTAACAGTATCCAAGTGGAGGCATGTCCTCTCCACAGTAGGGGTTTGATATGTGTACCTCTGTAACAGTATCCAAGTGGAGGCATGTCCTCTCCACAGTAGGGGTTTGATATGTGTACCTCTGTAACAGTATCCAAGTGGAGGCATGTCCTCTCCACAGTAGGGGTTTGATATGTGTACCTCTGTAACAGTATCCAAGTGGAGGCATGTCCTCTCCACAGTAGGGGTTTGATATGTGTACCTCTGTAACAGTATCCAAGTGGAGGCATGTTGTCTCCTCTCCACAGTAGGGGTTTGATATGTGTACCTCTGTAACAGTATCCAAGTGGAGTTATGTTGTCCTCTCCACAGTAGGGGTTTGATATGTGTACCTCTGTAACAGTATCCAAGTGGAGGCATGTCCTCTCCACAGTAGGGGTTTGATATGTGTACCTCTGTAACAGTATCCAAGTGGAGGCATGTCCTCTCCACAGTAGGGGTTTGATATGTGTACCTCTGTAACAGTATCCAAGTGGAGGCATGTCCTCTCCACAGTAGGGGTTTGATATGTGTACCTCTGTAACAGTATACAAGTGGAGGCATGTTGTCTCCTCTCCACAGTAGGGGTTTGATATGTGTACCTCTGTAACAGTATCCAAGTGGAGGCATGTTGTCTCCTCTCCACAGTAGGGGTTTGATATGTGTACCTCTGTAACAGTGTACAAGTGGAGGCATGTTGTCTCTCCACAGTAGGGGTTTGATATGTGTACCTCTGTAACAGTATCCAAGTGGAGGCATGTTGTCTCCTCTCCACAGTAGGGGTTTGATATGTGTACCTCTGTAACAGTATCCAAGTGGAGGCATGTCCTCTCCACAGTAGGGGTTTGATATGTGTACCTCTGTAACAGTATACAAGTGGAGGCATGTTGTCTCCTCTCCACAGTAGGGGTTTGATATGTGTACCTCTGTAACAGTATCCAAGTGGAGGCATGTTGTCTCCTCTCCACAGTAGGGGTTTGATATGTGTACCTCTGTAACAGTATCCAAGTGGAGGCATGTCCTCTCCACAGTAGGGGTTTGATATGTGTACCTCTGCAACAGTATACAAGTGGAGGCATGTTGTCTCCTCTCCACAGTAGGGGTTTGATATGTGTACCTCTGTAACAGTATCCAAGTGGAGGCATGTTGTCTCCTCTCCACAGTAGGGGTTTGATATGTGTACCTCTGTAACAGTATCCAAGTGGAGGCATGTCCTCTCCACAGTAGGGGTTTGATATGTGTACCTCTGTAACAGTATCCAAGTGGAGGCATGTTGTCTCCTCTCCACAGTAGGGGTTTGATATGTGTACCTCTGTAACAGTATCCAAGTGGAGGCATGTTGTCCTCTCCACAGTAGGGGTTTGATATGTGTACCTCTGTAACAGTATCCAAGTGGAGGCATGTTGTCTCCTCTCCACAGTAGGGGTTTGATATGTGTACCTCTGTAACAGTATCCAAGTGGAGGCATGTTGTCCTCTCCACAGTAGGGGTTTGATATGTGTACCTCTGTAACAGTATACAAGTGGAGGCATGTCCTCTCCACAGTAGGGGTTTGATATGTGTACCTCTGTAACAGTATACAAGTGGAGGCATGTTGTCTCCTCTCCACAGTAGGGGTTTGATATGTGTACCTCTGTAACAGTATCCAAGTGGAGGCATGTTGTCTCCTCTCCACAGTAGGGGTTTGATATGTGTACCTCTGTAACAGTATCCAAGTGGAGGCATGTCCTCTCCACAGTAGGGGTTTGATATGTGTACCTCTGTAACAGTATCCAAGTGGAGGCATGTTGTCTCCTCTCCACAGTAGGGGTTTGATATGTGTACCTCTGTAGCAGTATCCAAGTGGAGGCATGTCCTCTCCACAGTAGGGGTTTGATATGTGTACCTCTGTAACAGTATACAAGTGGAGGCATGTTGTCTCCTCTCCACAGTAGGGGTTTGATATGTGTACCTCTGTAACAGTATCCAAGTGGAGGCATGTCCTCTCCACAGTAGGGGTTTGATATGTGTACCTCTGTAACAGTATCCAAGTGGAGGCATGTCCTCTCCTCTCCACAGTAGGGGTTTGATATGTGTACCTCTGTAACAGTATCCAAGTGGAGGCATGTTGTCTCCTCTCCACAGTAGGGGTTTGATATGTGTACCTCTGTAACAGTATCCAAGTGGAGGCATGTTGTCTCCTCTCCACAGTAGGGGTTTGATATGTGTACCTCTGTAACAGTATCCAAGTGGAGGCATGTCCTCTCCACAGTAGGGGTTTGATATGTGTACCTCTGTAACAGTATCCAAGTGGAGTTATGTTGTCTCCTCTCCACAGTAGGGGTTTGATATGTGTACCTCTGTAACAGTATCCAAGTGGAGGCATGTTGTCTCCTCTCCACAGTAGGGGTTTGATATGTGTACCTCTGTAACAGTATCCAAGTGGAGGCATGTCCTCTCCACAGTAGGGGTTTGATATGTGTACCTCTGTAACAGTATCCAAGTGGAGGCATGTCCTCTCCACAGTAGGGGTTTGATATGTGTACCTCTGTAACAGTATCCAAGTGGAGGCATGTCCTCTCCACAGTAGGGGTTTGATATGTGTACCTCTGTAACAGTATCCAAGTGGAGGCATGTTGTCTCCTCTCCACAGTAGGGGTTTGATATGTGTACCTCTGTAACAGTATCCAGGTGGAGGCATGTCCTCTCCACAGTAGGGGTTTGATATGTGTACCTCTGTAACAGTATCCAAGTGGAGGCATGTTGTCTCCTCTCCACAGTAGGGGTTTGATATGTGTACCTCTGTAACAGTATCCAAGTGGAGGCATGTTGTCTCCTCTCCACAGTAGGGGTTTGATATGTGTACCTCTGTAACAGTATCCAAGTGGAGGCATGTCCTCTCCACAGTAGGGGTTTGATATGTGTACCTCTGTAACAGTATCCAAGTGGAGGCATGTTGTCTCCTCTCCACAGTAGGGGTTTGATATGTGTACCTCTGTAACAGTATCCAAGTGGAGGCATGTTGTCTCCTCTCCACAGTAGGGGTTTGATATGTGTACCTCTGTAACAGTATCCAAGTGGAGGCATGTTGTCTCCTCTCCACAGTAGGGGTTTGATATGTGTACCTCTGTAACAGTATCCAAGTGGAGGCATGTCCTCTCCACAGTAGGGGTTTGATATGTGTACCTCTGTAACAGTATCCAAGTGGAGGCATGTTGTCCCCTCTCCACAGTAGGGGTTTGATATGTGTACCTCTGTAACAGTATCCAAGTGGAGGCATGTTGTCCTCTCCACAGTAGGGGTTTGATATGTGTACCTCTGTAACAGTATCCAAGTGGAGGCATGTTGTCTCCTCTCCACAGTAGGGGTTTGATATGTGTACCTCTGTAACAGTATCCAAGTGGAGGCATGTCCTCTCCACAGTAGGGGTTTGATATGTGTACCTCTGTAACAGTATCCAAGTGGAGGCATGTTGTCTCCTCTCCACAGTAGGGGTTTGATATGTGTACCTCTGTAACAGTATCCAAGTGGAGGCATGTTGTCCTCTCCACAGTAGGGGTTTGATATGTGTACCTCTGTAACAGTATCCAAGTGGAGGCATGTTGTCTCCTCTCCACAGTAGGGGTTTGATATGTGTACCTCTGTAACAGTATCCAAGTGGAGGCATGTTGTCCTCTCCACAGTAGGGGTTTGATATGTGTACCTCTGTAACAGTATACAAGTGGAGGCATGTCCTCTCCACAGTAGGGGTTTGATATGTGTACCTCTGTAACAGTATACAAGTGGAGGCATGTTGTCTCCTCTCCACAGTAGGGGTTTGATATGTGTACCTCTGTAACAGTATCCAAGTGGAGGCATGTTGTCTCCTCTCCACAGTAGGGGTTTGATATGTGTACCTCTGTAACAGTATCCAAGTGGAGGCATGTCCTCTCCACAGTAGGGGTTTGATATGTGTACCTCTGTAACAGTATCCAAGTGGAGGCATGTTGTCTCCTCTCCACAGTAGGGGTTTGATATGTGTACCTCTGTAGCAGTATCCAAGTGGAGGCATGTCCTCTCCACAGTAGGGGTTTGATATGTGTACCTCTGTAACAGTATACAAGTGGAGGCATGTTGTCTCCTCTCCACAGTAGGGGTTTGATATGTGTACCTCTGTAACAGTATCCAAGTGGAGGCATGTCCTCTCCACAGTAGGGGTTTGATATGTGTACCTCTGTAACAGTATCCAAGTGGAGGCATGTCCTCTCCTCTCCACAGTAGGGGTTTGATATGTGTACCTCTGTAACAGTATCCAAGTGGAGGCATGTTGTCTCCTCTCCACAGTAGGGGTTTGATATGTGTACCTCTGTAACAGTATCCAAGTGGAGGCATGTTGTCTCCTCTCCACAGTAGGGTTTTGATATGTGTACCTCTGTAACAGTATCCAAGTGGAGGCATGTCCTCTCCACAGTAGGGGTTTGATATGTGTACCTCTGTAACAGTATCCAAGTGGAGTTATGTTGTCTCCTCTCCACAGTAGGGGTTTGATATGTGTACCTCTGTAACAGTATCCAAGTGGAGGCATGTTGTCTCCTCTCCACAGTAGGGGTTTGATATGTGTACCTCTGTAACAGTATCCAAGTGGAGGCATGTCCTCTCCACAGTAGGGGTTTGATATGTGTACCTCTGTAACAGTATCCAAGTGGAGGCATGTCCTCTCCACAGTAGGGGTTTGATATGTGTACCTCTGTAACAGTATCCAAGTGGAGGCATGTCCTCTCCACAGTAGGGGTTTGATATGTGTACCTCTGTAACAGTATCCAAGTGGAGGCATGTTGTCTCCTCTCCACAGTAGGGGTTTGATATGTGTACCTCTGTAACAGTATCCAGGTGGAGGCATGTCCTCTCCACAGTAGGGGTTTGATATGTGTACCTCTGTAACAGTATCCAAGTGGAGGCATGTTGTCTCCTCTCCACAGTAGGGGTTTGATATGTGTACCTCTGTAACAGTATCCAAGTGGAGGCATGTTGTCTCCTCTCCACAGTAGGGGTTTGATATGTGTACCTCTGTAACAGTATCCAAGTGGAGGCATGTCCTCTCCACAGTAGGGGTTTGATATGTGTACCTCTGTAACAGTATCCAAGTGGAGGCATGTTGTCTCCTCTCCACAGTAGGGGTTTGATATGTGTACCTCTGTAACAGTATCCAAGTGGAGGCATGTTGTCTCCTCTCCACAGTAGGGGTTTGATATGTGTACCTCTGTAACAGTATCCAAGTGGAGGCATGTTGTCTCCTCTCCACAGTAGGGGTTTGATATGTGTACCTCTGTAACAGTATCCAAGTGGAGGCATGTCCTCTCCACAGTAGGGGTTTGATATGTGTACCTCTGTAACAGTATCCAAGTGGAGGCATGTTGTCCCCTCTCCACAGTAGGGGTTTGATATGTGTACCTCTGTAACAGTATCCAAGTGGAGGCATGTTGTCCTCTCCACAGTAGGGGTTTGATATGTGTACCTCTGTAACAGTATCCAAGTGGAGGCATGTTGTCTCCTCTCCACAGTAGGGGTTTGATATGTGTACCTCTGTAACAGTATCCAAGTGGAGGCATGTCCTCTCCACAGTAGGGGTTTGATATGTGTACCTCTGTAACAGTATCCAAGTGGAGGCATGTTGTCTCCTCTCCACACTAGGGGTTTGATATGTGTTCCTCTGTAACAGTATCCAAGTGGAGGCATGTCCTCTCCACAGTAGGGGTTTGATATGTGTACCTCTGTAACAGTATCCAAGTGGAGGCATGTTGTCTCCTCTCCACAGTAGGGGTTTGATATGTGTACCTCTGTAACAGTATCCAAGTGGAGGCATGTTGTCCCCTCTCCACAGTAGGGGTTTGATATGTGTACCTCTGTAACAGTATCCAAGTGGAGGCATGTTGTCTCCTCTCCACAGTAGGGGTTTGATATGTGTACCTCTGTAACAGTATACAAGTGGAGGCATGTTGTCCCCTCCACAGTAGGGGTTTGATATGTGTACCTCTGTAACAGTATCCAAGTGGAGGCATGTTGTCTCCTCTCCACAGTAGGGGTTTGATATGTGTACCTCTGTAACAGTATCCAAGTGGAGGCATGTTGTCCTCTCCACAGTAGGGGTTTGATATGTGTACCTCTGTAACAGTATCCAAGTGGAGGCATGTTGTCTCCTCTCCACAGTAGGGGTTTGATATGTGTACCTCTGTAACAGTATCCAAGTGGAGGCATGTTGTCTCCACAGTAGGGGTTTGATATGTGTACCTCTGTAACAGTATCCAAGTGGAGGCATGTTGTCTCCTCTCCACAGTAGGGGTTTGATATGTGTACCTCTGTAACAGTATCCAAGTGGAGGCATGTCCTCTCCACAGTAGGGGTTTGATATGTGTACCTCTGTAACAGTATCCAAGTGGAGGCATGTCCTCTCCACAGTAGGGGTTTGATATGTGTACCTCTGTAACAGTATCCAAGTGGAGGCATGTTGTCTCCTCTCCACAGTAGGGGTTTGATATGTGTACCTCTGTAACAGTATCCAAGTGGAGGCATGTTGTCCTCTCCACAGTAGGGGTTTGATATGTGTACCTCTGTAACAGTATCCAAGTGGAGGCATGTTGTCTCCTCTCCACAGTAGGGGTTTGATATGTGTACCTCTGTAACAGTATACAAGTGGAGGCATGTCCTCTCCACAGTAGGGGTTTGATATGTGTACCTCTGTAACAGTATCCAAGTGGAGGCATGTTGTCCTCTCCACAGTAGGGGTTTGATATGTGTACCTCTGTAACAGTATACAAGTGGAGGCATGTCCTCTCCACAGTAGGGGTTTGATATGTGTACCTCTGTAACAGTATCCAAGTGGAGGCATGTTGTCCTCTCCACAGTAGGGGTTTGATATGTGTACCTCTGTAACAGTATCCAAGTGGAGGCATGTTGTCTCCTCTCCACAGTAGGGGTTTGATATGTGTACCTCTGTAACAGTATACAAGTGGAGGCATGTTGTCTCCTCTCCACAGTAGGGGTTTGATATGTGTACCTCTGTAACAGTATCCAAGTGGAGACATGTTGTCTCCTCTCCACAGTAGGGGTTTGATATGTGTACCTCTGTAACAGTATCCAAGTGGAGGCATGTCCTCTCCACAGTAGGGGTTTGATATGTGTACCTCTGTAACAGTATCAAAGTGGAGGCATGTTGTCTCCTCTCCACAGTAGGGGTTTGATATGTGTACCTCTGTAACAGTATACAAGTGGAGGCATGTCCTCTCCACAGTAGGGGTTTGATATGTGTACCTCTGTAACAGTATCCAAGTGGAGGCATGTT
Organism: Salvelinus fontinalis; assembly: GCF_029448725.1. Classification (NCBI taxonomy): domain Eukaryota; kingdom Metazoa; phylum Chordata; class Actinopteri; order Salmoniformes; family Salmonidae; genus Salvelinus; species Salvelinus fontinalis. The sequence continues at coordinate 47,133 of NW_026601040.1, forward strand.
GTCTCCTCTCCACAGTAGGGGTTTGATATGTGTACCTCTGTAACAGTATCCAAGTGGAGGCATGTTGTCTCCTCTCCACAGTAGGGGTTTGATATGTGTACCTCTGTAACAGTATACAAGTGGAGGCATGTTGTCTCCTCTCCACAGTAGGGGTTTGATATGTGTACCTCTGTAACAGTATCCAAGTGGAGGCATGTCCTCTCCACAGTAGGGGTTTGATATGTGTACCTCTGTAACAGTATCCAAGTGGAGTTATGTTGTCTCCTCTCCACAGTAGGGGTTTGATATGTGTACCTCTGTAACAGTATCCAAGTGGAGGCATGTTGTCTCCTCTCCACAGTAGGGGTTTGATATGTGTACCTCTGTAACAGTATCCAAGTGGAGGCATGTCCTCTCCACAGTAGGGGTTTGATATGTGTACCTCTGTAACAGTATACAAGTGGAGGCATGTTGTCCTCTCCACAGTAGGGGTTTGATATGTGTACCTCTGTAACAGTATACAAGTGGAGGCATGTCCTCTCCACAGTAGGGGTTTGATATGTGTACCTCTGTAACAGTATCCAAGTGGAGGCATGTTGTCTCTCCACAGTAGGGGTTTGATATGTGTACCTCTGTAACAGTATACAAGTGGAGACATGTTGTCCTCTCCACAGTAGGGGTTTGATATGTGTACCTCTGTAACAGTATCCAAGTGGAGGCATGTTGTCTCCTCTCCACAGTAGGGGTTTGATATGTGTACCTCTGTAACAGTATACAAGTGGAGGCATGTTGTCTCCTCTCCACAGTAGGGGTTTGATATGTGTACCTCTGTAACAGTATCCAAGTGGAGGCATGTTGTCTCCTCTCCACAGTAGGGGTTTGATATGTGTACCTCTGTAACAGTATACAAGTGGAGGCATGTTGTCTCCTCTCCACAGTAGGGGTTTGATATGTGTACCTCTGTAACAGTATCCAAGTGGAGGCATGTTGTCTCCTCTCCACAGTAGGGGTTTGATATGTGTACCTCTGTAACAGTATCCAAGTGGAGGCATGTCCTCTCCACAGTAGGGGTTTGATATGTGTACCTCTGTAACAGTATCCAAGTGGAGGCATGTTGTCTCTCCACAGTAGGGGTTTGATATGTGTACCTCTGTAACAGTATACAAGTGGAGGCATGTTGTCCTCTCTCCACAGTAGGGGTTTGATATGTGTACCTCTGTAACAGTATCCAAGTGGAGGCATGTCTCCTCTCCACAGTAGGGGTTTGATATGTGTACCTCTGTAACAGTATCCAAGTGGAGGCATGTTGTCCTCTCTCCACAGTAGGGGTTTGATATGTGTACCTCTGTAACAGTATACAAGTGGAGGCATGTTGTCTCCTCTCCACAGTAGGGGTTTGATATGTGTACCTCTGTAACAGTATACAAGTGGAGGCATGTTGTCTCCTCTCCACAGTAGGGGTTTGATATGTGTACCTCTGTAACAGTATCCAAGTGGAGGCATGTTGTCTCCTCTCCACAGTAGGGGTTTGATATGTGTACCTCTGTAACAGTATCCAAGTGGAGGCATGTCCTCTCCACAGTAGGGGTTTGATATGTGTACCTCTGTAACAGTATCCAAGTGGAGGCATGTCCTCTCCACAGTAGGGGTTTGATATGTGTACCTCTGTAACAGTATCCAAGTGGAGGCATGTCCTCTCCACAGTAGGGGTTTGATATGTGTACCTCTGTAACAGTATCCAAGTGGAGGCATGTTGTCTCCTCTCCACAGTAGGGGTTTGATATGTGTACCTCTGTAACAGTATACAAGTGGAGGCATGTCCTCTCCACAGTAGGGGTTTGATATGTGTACCTCTGTAACAGTATCCAAGTGGAGGCATGTCCTCTCCACAGTAGGGGTTTGATATGTGTACCTCTGTAACAGTATCCAAGTGGAGGCATGTTGTCTCCTCTCCACAGTAGGGGTTTGATATGTGTACCTCTGTAACAGTATCCAAGTGGAGGCATGTCCTCTCCACAGTAGGGGTTTGATATGTGTACCTCTGTAACAGTATCCAAGTGGAGGCATGTTGTCTCCTCTCCACAGTAGGGGTTTGATATGTGTACCTCTGTAACAGTATCCAAGTGGAGGCATGTTGTCCTCTCTCCACAGTAGGGGTTTGATATGTGTACCTCTGTAACAGTATACAAGTGGAGGCATGTTGTCTCCTCTCCACAGTAGGGGTTTGATATGTGTACCTCTGTAACAGTATCCAAGTGGAGGCATGTTGTCTCCTCTCCACAGTAGGGGTTTGATATGTGTACCTCTGTAACAGTATCCAAGTGGAGGCATGTCCTCTCCACAGTAGGGGTTTGATATGTGTACCTCTGTAACAGTATCCAAGTGGAGGCATGTCCTCTCCACAGTAGGGGTTTGATATGTGTACCTCTGTAACAGTATCCAAGTGGAGGCATGTCCTCTCCACAGTAGGGGTTTGATATGTGTACCTCTGTAACAGTATCCAAGTGGAGGCATGTTGTCTCCTCTCCACAGTAGGGGTTTGATATGTGTACCTCTGTAACAGTATACAAGTGGAGGCATGTCCTCTCCACAGTAGGGGTTTGATATGTGTACCTCTGTAACAGTATCCAAGTGGAGGCATGTCCTCTCCACAGTAGGGGTTTGATATGTGTACCTCTGTAACAGTATCCAAGTGGAGGCATGTTGTCTCCTCTCCACAGTAGGGGTTTGATATGTGTACCTCTGTAACAGTATCCAAGTGGAGGCATGTCCTCTCCACAGTAGGGGTTTGATATGTGTACCTCTGTAACAGTATCCAAGTGGAGGCATGTTGTCTCCTCTCCACAGTAGGGGTTTGATATGTGTACCTCTGTAACAGTATCCAAGTGGAGGCATGTCCTCTCCACAGTAGGGGTTTGATATGTGTACCTCTGTAACAGTATACAAGTGGAGGCATGTCCTCTCCACAGTAGGGGTTTGATATGTGTACCTCTGTAACAGTATCCAAGTGGAGGCATGTTGTCTCCTCTCCACAGTAGGGGTTTGATATGTGTACCTCTGTAACAGTATACAAGTGGAGGCATGTCCTCTCCACAGTAGGGGTTTGATATGTGTACCTCTGTAACAGTATACAAGTGGAGGCATGTTGTCTCCTCTCCACAGTAGGGGTTTGATATGTGTACCTCTGTAACAGTATCCAAGTGGAGGCATGTTGTCTCCTCTCCACAGTAGGGGTTTGATATGTGTACCTCTGTAACAGTATCCAAGTGGAGGCATGTCCTCTCCACAGTAGGGGTTTGATATGTGTACCTCTGTAACAGTATACAAGTGGAGGCATGTTGTCCCCTCCACAGTAGGGGTTTGATATGTGTACCTCTGTAACAGTATCCAAGTGGAGGCATGTCCTCTCCACAGTAGGGGTTTGATATGTGTACCTCTGTAACAGTATCCAAGTGGAGGCATGTTGTCTCCTCTCCACAGTAGGGGTTTGATATGTGTACCTCTGTAACAGTATCCAAGTGGAGGCATGTTGTCTCCTCTCCACAGTAGGGGTTTGATATGTGTACCTCTGTAACAGTATCCAAGTGGAGGCATGTTGTCCTCTCCACAGTAGGGGTTTGATATGTGTACCTCTGTAACAGTATTCAAGTGGAGGCATGTCCTCTCCACAGTAGGGGTTTGATATGTGTACCTCTGTAACAGTATCCAAGTGGAGGCATGTTGTCTCCTCTCCACAGTAGGGGTTTGATATGTGTACCTCTGTAACAGTATACAAGTGGAGGCATGTCCTCTCCACAGTAGGGGTTTGATATGTGTACCTCTGTAACAGTATCCAAGTGGAGGCATGTTGTCTCCTCTCCACAGTAGGGGTTTGATATGTGTACCTCTGTAACAGTATCCAAGTGGAGGCATGTCGTCTCCACAGTAGGGGTTTGATATGTGTACCTCTGTAACAGTATCCAAGTGGAGGCATGTTGTCTCCTCTCCACAGTAGGGGTTTGATATGTGTACCTCTGTAACAGTATACAAGTGGAGGCATGTTGTCTCCTCTCCACAGTAGGGGTTTGATATGTGTACCTCTGTAACAGTATCCAAGTGGAGGCATGTTGTCTCCTCTCCACAGTAGGGGTTTGATATGTGTACCTCTGTAACAGTATCCAAGTGGAGGCATGTCCTCTCCACAGTAGGGGTTTGATATGTGTACCTCTGTAACAGTATACAAGTGGAGGCATGTCCTCTCCACAGTAGGGGTTTGATATGTGTACCTCTGTAACAGTATCCAAGTGGAGGCATGTCCTCTCCACAGTAGGGGTTTGATATGTGTACCTCTGTAACAGTATCCAAGTGGAGGCATGTTGTCTCCTCTCCACAGTAGGGGTTTGATATGTGTACCTCTGTAACAGTATACAAGTGGAGGCATGTTGTCTCCTCTCCCTGCTAGTCTACTGTAGTTATTATTCAGTACTTACCCCTGCTAGACTACTGTAGTTATTATTCAGTACTTACCCCTGCATACTACTGTAGTTATTATTCAGTACTTACCCCTGCTAGACTACTGTAGTTATTATTCAGTACTTACCCCTGCTAGACTACTGTAGTTATTATTCAGTACTTACCCCTGCTAGACTACTGTAGTTATTATTCAGTACTTACCCCTGCTAGACTACTGTAGTTATTATTCAGTACTTACCCCTGCTAGACTACTGTAGTTATTATTCAGTACTTACCCCTGCTAGACTACTGTAGTTATTATTCAGTTCTTACCCCTGCTAGACTACTGTAGTTATTATTCAGTTCTTACCCCTGCTAGACTACTGTAGTTATTATTCAGTACTAGACTACTGTAGTTATTATTCAGTACTAGACTACTGTAGTTATTATTCAGTACTTACCCCTGCTAGACTACTGTAGTTATTATTCAGTACTTACCCCTGCTAGACTACTGTAGTTATTATTCAGTTCTTACCCCTGCTAGACTACTGTAGTTATTATTCAGTTCTTACCCCTGCTAGACTACTGTAGTTATTATTCAGTACTAGACTACTGTAGTTATTATTCAGTACTAGACTACTGTAGTTATTATTCAGTACTTACCCCTGCTAGACTACTGTAGTTATTATTCAGTACTTACCCTGCTAGACTACTGTAGTTATTATTCAGTACTTACCCTGCTAGACTACTGTAGTTATTATTCAGTACTTACCCCTGCTAGACTACTGTAGTTATTATTCTGTTCTTACCCCTGCTAGACTACTGTAGTTATTATTCAGTTCTTACCCCTGCTAGACTACTGTAGTTATTATTCAGTACTAGACTACTGTAGTTATTATTCAGTACTAGACTACTGTAGTTATTATTCAGTACTTACCCCTGCTAGACTACTGTAGTTATTATTCAGTACTTACCCCTGCTAGAATACTGTAGTTATTATTCAGTACTTACCCCTGCTAGACTACTGTAGTTATTATGCAGTACTTACCCCTGCTAGACTACTGTAGTTATTATTCAGTTCTTACCCCTGCTAGACTACTGTAGTTATTATTCAGTTCTTACCCCTGCTAGACTACTGTAGTTATTATTCAGTTCTTACCCCTGCTAGACTACTGTAGTTATTATTCAGTACTTACCCCTGCTAGACTACTGTAGTTATTATTCAGTACTTACCCCTGCTAGACTACTGTAGTTATTATTCAGTACTTACCCCTGCTAGACTACTGTAGTTATTATTCAGTACTTACCCCTGCTAGACTACTGTAGTTATTATTCAGTACTAGACTACTGTAGTTATTATTCAGTTCTTACCCCTGCTAGACTACTGTAGTTATTATTCAGTACTTACCCCTGCTAGACTACTGTAGTTATTATTCAGTACTTACCCCTGCTAGACTACTGTAGTTATTATTCAGTACTTACCCCTGCTAGACTACTGTAGTTATTATTCAGTTCTTACCCCTGCTAGACTACTGTAGTTATTATTCAGTTCTTACCCCTGCTAGACTACTGTAGTTATTATTCAGTACTAGACTACTGTAGTTATTATTCAGTACTTACCCCTGCTACACTACTGTAGTTATTATTCAGTACTTACCCCTACTAGACTACTGTAGTTATTATTCAGTACTAGACTACTGTAGTTATTATTCAGTACTAGACTACTGTAGTTATTATTCAGTACTAGACTACTGTAGTTATTATTCAGTTCTTACCCCTGCTAGACTACTGTAGTTATTATTCAGTACTAGACTACTGTAGTTATTATTCAGTACTTACCCCTGCTAGACTACTGTAGTTATTATTCAGTACTTACCCCTGCTAGACTACTGTAGTTATTATTCAGTACTTACCCCTGCTAGACTACTGTAGTTATTATTCAGTTCTTACCCCTGCTAGACTACTGTAGTTATTATTCAGTACTTACCCCTGCTAGACTACTGTAGTTATTATTCAGTACTAGACTACTGTAGTTATTATTCAGTTCTTACCCCTGCTAGACTACTGTAGTTATTATTCAGTACTTACCCCTGCTAGACTACTGTAGTTATTATTCAGTACTAGACTACTGTAGTTATTATTCAGTACTAGACTACTGTAGTTATTATTCAGTTCTTACCCCTGCTAGACTACTGTAGTTATTATTCAGTACTAGACTACTGTAGTTATTATTCAGTACTTACCCCTGCTAGACTACTGTAGTTATTATTCAGTACTTACCCCTGCTAGACTACTGTAGTTATTATTCAGTTCTTACCCCTGCTAGACTACTGTAGTTATTATTCAGTACTAGACTACTGTAGTTATTATTCAGTTCTTACCCCTGCTAGACTACTGTAGTTATTATTCAGTTCTTACCCCTGCTAGACTACTGTAGTTATTATTCAGTACTTACCCCTGCTACACTACTGTAGTTCTGTCAGCCAATCCTTCTCTTTCAAAGACAGTGTGACAGACACAGACACAGACCGACATACATTATCTAGTCATATCACAACAATTCATAATCATAACGTAATTGAGCATGTATCTATATTTGTCTCAAAGGACATAGATTAATAGATTATTTTTGAGTGGAATAATATTTAAACAAAAAATCTTTACATTTAATTAGATGACTTGGCAAATATCTCCCCTCTTTTGTGTTTCAGATGGTTAGAACCCATAAATTCCCAAAAGGGAAGCGTAGTTTGGTTGTTAAGTACATCAACAGTGACCTCTTTCTTCCACAGATGGAACAACGGGAGGAGATTAGAATATTCAGCAGCTGCACGATGCCTGGGGTATCTGGGCCTGCCGATTCCATTATCTAATATTACATGAGGATATCAGCAGTGGTGGAAAGTACTTCAGTAAAAATACTTGAAAGTATTACTTAAGTAAGTTTTTGGGGTATCTGTTCTTTACTTTACTATTTATATTTTTGACAACTTTTACTTCACTACATTCCTAAAGAAAATAATGACCTTTTAACGCTATCATTTTTCCCTGACACCTAAAATTATTAGTTACGTTTTGAAATTCTTAACAGGACAGGAAAATGGTCCAATTCACAGTTATCCAGATAAAATCCTTGGTCCTCCCTACTGCCTCTGATCTGGCGGACTCACTAAACACACTTGCTTCATTTCTAAATCATGTCTGAGTGTTGCAGTGTTCCCCTGGCTATCTCTAATGATGTCTGAGTGTTGGAGTGTGACCCTGGCTATCTGTAATGATGTCTGAGTGTTGGAGTGTGCCCCTAGCTATCTGTAATGATGTCTGAGTGTTGGAGTGTGTCCCTGGCTATCTGTAATGATGTCTGAGTGTTGGAGTGTTCCCCTGGCTATCTGTAATGATGTCTGAGTGTTGGAGTGTGCCCCTGGCTATCTGTAATGATGTCTGAGTGTTGGAGTGTG
>NW_026601040.1:60000-85331 GCF_029448725.1 Salvelinus fontinalis
CCATGAATTTAATAATTCATTGGCTGGATTCACAAGATGCTTGTCTTTCATTTGCTGTACACGATGCATTTTTCAGAAATGTTTTATGATTAGTATTTAGGTATTCCACGTTGGTCTCTATAATTACTCTGGCTGCTTCGGTGCCATTTCTGATGGTAGCTGCAATGTAAAACTGATTTATACCTCAAATATGCACATTTTTCGAACAAAACATAGATTTATTGTATAACATGTTATAAGACTGTCATCTGATGAAGTTGTTTCTTGGTTAGTTTGGTTGGTTCTTGGTTAGTTACGTTGGCTTTGTGCATGCTACCTGTGCTGTGAAAGATGTCTGTCCTTCTTTGTATTTGGTGGTGAGCTAACATAAACGTGCTGTTTTCGCTGTAAAACATGTAAAAAATCAGACATGTTGACTGGATTCACAAGATGTGTACCTTTCATTTGCTGTATTGGACTTGTTAATGTGTGAAAGTTAAATATTTCAAAAAAATATATTTTGAATTTCGCGCTCTGCCTTTTCAGTGGAATGTGGGAGGAGTTCCGCTGGCGGAACGCTGGAGCAGTACAGGTTAATACCTCCTTCTCTCTTTCTTTCTCTCTCGGAGAACCTGAGCCCTAGGACCATACGTCAGGACTACGGGGCATGATGACTCCTTACTGTCCCCAGTCCACCTGGCCTTGCTGCTATTCCAGTTTCAACTGTTCTGCCTGCGGTTATGGAACCCCTACCTGTCCCAGACCTGCTGCTTTCAACTCTAAATGATCAGCTATGAAAAGCCAACTGACATTTATTCCTGATTATTATTTGACCATGCTTGTCACTTATGAACATTTTGAACATCTTGGCCATGTTCTGTTATAATCTCCACCCGGCACAGCCAGAAGAGGACTGGCCACCCCTCATAGCCTGGTTCCTCTCTAGTTTTCTTCCTAGGTTTTGGCCCTTCTAGGGAGTTTTTCCTAGCCAACGTGCTTCTACACCTGCATTGCTTGCTGTTTGGGGTTTTAGGCTGGGTTTCTGTACAGCACTTCGAGATATTAGCTGATGTACGAAGGGCTTTATAAAATAAACTTGATTTGATTTGATTGGTCTGTATATTATATAGTACACTATTATATTATACTACATTACAATATACTGTAGCTAGCCTGTAATTGGTCTGTGTATTATATAGTATACTGTATTGTGTTACTGTATTGTGTTATACTGTGTTATAATATGCTGTAACTAGACTGTTATTGGTCTGTAAATTATATAGTATACTGTACTGTGTTATATTGTATTATATTATACCGTAGCTAGCCTGTCATTGGTCTGTATGTTATATATTATACTGTATTATATCATACTGTAGCTAGCCTCTCATTGGTCTGTATATTATATAGTATACTCTGTTGTATTTGTATTTATTAGGGATCCCCATTAGTTCCCTCCAAGGCAGCAGCTAGTCTTCCTCATGTTTATTAGGGATCCCCATTAGTTCCCTCCAAGGCAGCAGCTAGTCTTCCTCATGTTTATTTTGGATCCCCATTAGTTCCCTCCAAGGTAGCAGCTAGTCTTCCTCGTGTTTATTTTGGATCCCCATTAGTTCCCTCCAAGGCAGCAGCTAGTCTTCCTCGTGTTTATTTTGGATCCCCATTAGTTCCCTCCAAGGCAGCAGCTAGTCTTCCTCGTGTTTATTTTGGATCCCCATTAGTTCCCTCCAAGGCAGCAGCTAGTCTTCCTCGTGTTTATTTTGGATTCCCATTAGTTCCCTCCAAGGCAGCAGCTACTCTTACTGGGGTCCAGCAACATAAGACAGTTACATACCGTTTAAAATACTTACCCAACACAATCAATGTTCCCTGAGGACACCACTCCACAACTAAATATTTACAATACAATATCCATTTACACATGTGAGTAGATTGTGTGTCTTGTCATGTGTATGTGTGTCTGTGCCTGATTGTGTCTCTTCACAGTCCCCAATGTCCAATAAAGTGTATTTGTATCAATTGTTATATTCCCAATTCTACATATTGCATCAGTTACCTGATGTGGAATCGAGTTCCATGTATTCATGGCTCTATATAGTACTGTGCGCCTCCCATAGGCTGTTCTTGACTAGTGAAGAGACATTTGGTGGTATGTCTTGTGGGTATGCATGGGTGTCCAAGCTGTGTGCAAGTAATGATTGAGTCAATCTCTGCTCTACTTTGAGCCATGAGAGATGTACATGCATATATTATATTATTAATGTCAGCTCTCTGTGTTCAGCAGTGTTGACCTGTTCTGAGCCAATTGTAATATTCAGAGGTCCCTCTTTGTGTCACCTGACCACACGACTGAACAGTAGTCCAGGTGCGACAAAACTAGAGTCTGTAGAACCTGCCTTTGTAACGATCGTTCTTCTCCTCTTCGTCCGAAGAGGAGGAGTAGGGATTGGACCAAAGCGCAGCGTTGTGATATGACATAATGATATTTATTAAAGTAAAGACGAAACACGAAAATACTTCAACAAACTACAAAACAAATAAACAAACGTAGACAGACCTGAACTAGAGAACTTACATATACACGAAGAACGCATGAACAGGTACAGACTACACAAACGAACGAACAAACGAAACAGTCCCGTGTGGTGCACAGACACAAACACGGAAGACAACCACCCACAAACAAACAGTGTGAACAACCTACCTTAATATGGTTGTCAATCAGAGGAAACGTAAAACACCTGTCCCTGATTGAGAACCATATCAGGCTAAATGACAATGAAAATGACAATGAACCTAAACATAGAAACACATAACATAGAATGCCCACCCCAACTCACGCCCTGACCAACTAAACACATACAAAAACAAGAGAAAACAGATCAGGAACGTGACAGCCTTGTTGATTGTGTTGTTAAAAATGCAGAGCAGTGCTTTATTATGTACAGACTCCTCATTTTAGCTACTGTTGTATCAACATGTTTTGACCATGACAGTTTGCAATCCAGGGTTACTCCAAGAAATGTAGTCACCATAACCTGCTAACTTTCCAAATTATTTATTACAAGATTTAGTTACATGGTATAGTGAATGATTTGTCCCAAATACAATGCTTTTAGTTTTTTAAATATTTAGGACCAACTTATTCCCTTCCGCCCATTCTGAAACTAACTGCAGCTCTTTGTTAAGTGTTGCACTGATTCTGTAGTAGCTGATGTTTATAGCATTGAGTAATCCACATACATAACCCACTGGCTTTACTCAAGGCCAGTGGCATTTCTAATGTAACGATTTTAAAAAGTAAGGGGCCTAGACAGCTGCCATGGGGAATTCCTTATTCTACCTGGAATATATTGGAGAGGCTTCCATTAAAGAACAGCCTCTGTATTATTTTAGACAGGTAACTCTTTATCCACAATATAGCAGTAAAGCCATATATGTTTTCCCATCAGCAGACTGTGATCGATCATTTCAAAAGCCGCACTGAAGTCTAACAAAATGTCTCCCAATCTTTTTCTTTAAAAAAAAATGTATTTCACCTTAACAAGGTAGGCTAGTTGAGAACAAGTTCTCCTTTACAACTGCGACCTGGCCAAGATATCATCAATTTATCTCAGTCAATCATCAGTCATTTGCTTATTAAGTGCTGTAATTGTTGAATGTACTTACCTACAAGCGTGTTTAAAATCTGTAGCAAATTTCTTTACAGTAAAATAGCATTGTATCTGGTCGAACACATTTTTTTCCAAAAGATAAATAAAGGTTTGGCTATTTGAGCCAGTAAAGGGGGCTTTACTATTCTTGGGTAGCATAATTACTTTTGCTTACCTCCAGGACTGGGGGCACACAATTTCTAGTAGGCTTAGATTGAAGATATGGCAAGTAAGATTACCCTCAGTCATTTTCCATCCACACTGTCAGACTCCGGTGACTTGTCATTGTTGATAGACAACAACAATTGCTTCACTTCTTCCACACTTATGTTCTGGAATTCAAAATTACAATCCTTGTCTTTCATAATTTGATCAGTTGTACTTGGATGTGTAGTGTCAGAATTTGCTGCTGGCATGTCATGGCTAAGTTTGCTAATTTTGCCAATTAAAAAAGTAATTAAAGTAGTTGACAATATCAGTGGGTTTTGTGATGAATGAGCCATCTGATTCAATGAATGATGGAGCTGTTTGCCTTTTTGCTCAAAATGTCATTAAAGCTGCTCTAAAACCTTTTACTGTCATTCTTTAACCTTTTACGGGGGCAGCCCGACACCGGTACACTTATGACAACATCCAGCTCAAACTGCAGGGCGCGAAATTCAAAATCTATTTTTTTTTTAATATTTAACTTTCACACATTAACAAGTCCAAGACACCAGATGAAAGGTGCACATCTTGTGAATCAAGCCAACATGTCCGATTTTTAAAATGTTTTACAGGGAAGACAAAATATGTAAATCTATTAGCTAACCACGTTAGCAAAAGACACAACTTTTTCTAACTCCATCAGTTTCTTACTCCATCAGGTGCTATCACAAATTCGACCAAATAAAGATATAAATAGCCACTAACCAAGAAACAAATTCATCAGATGACAGTCTGATAACATATTTATTGTATAGCATATGTTTTGTTTGAAAAATTTGCATATTTCATGTATAAACCATAGTTTACATTTCAGCTACAATCCGAAATTGCACCGAAAGCAGCCATAATATTTACAGACACCAACGTCAAATAGCTAATTACTCATCATAAAACATTTCTGAAAAATACATAGTCTGCAGCAATTGAAAGACAGGCATCTTGTGATTCCAAACAATATTTCCGATTTATTAAATGTTTTACAGTGCAAACAAAATGTATCGCTATATTAGCGTAGCTACAATAGACAGAAATAATTGGGCGCCCACGGCCAGTTCACATGCACGACAGATATATGAAATAACATAATAAAATTACTTTTGCTGATCTTTCATCCGAATGTTGAAGAACGTGTCCTCTGTCCAGATGAGTCGTTGTTTCGATTCAGAATGGCAAATGTCCCTCTTCAATTAGCATTGGCACTAGCCGAGTGGCATAAATTTCTCCAACGTAAACACAGTCAGAGGACGGAACACGGCAAAACTCCCGAATAAAGTTTCAATAATCTGATTAAACTATATTGAAAAAACATACATTACGATGATATGGTCACATGTATCAAAAAAAAAAATCGAGCCGGAGACGTTAGCCGTTCGTTACCAAGGAAAAACAGATGTCAATCCCACTTCCTTCAGAGTACCGGAAGTGGACCGTCACGTCAAAGAAATAGGTTTTTTTCCACCACAGACCAAGAGGAGCAAAAAAAAATATTCTCTGACATCCTCTTTACACCAATAGGAAGGCGTATAGAGTGTCAGCAGACTCCTAAGTGTTAAGACCATGTATAGGCATCATGTTGAAAAGAGCATCGATTTCTGACATTTCACTTCCTGGTCAGGAAAAGTGCTGCAGAAGGACTTCTGTTTCACTCAGAGAAATAATTCCAACTCTTTTAGAAACTAGAAAATGTTTTCTATCCAAAAAGAATAATAATATTCATATTGTACGAGCAAGATTTGAGTAGGAGGCCGTTTGAAATGGGCACGATTTCACTGGCTACTCAACACTTTGCCTTGCAGCCATAAGAAGTTTTTTAATACCATTTTTTTTGTTTAATAGTGTAGTCTCTTCTTCTTTTAATTCACCAGATTTCTCCATTTGCAGTACGTTTGCCAATCGGTTGTGCAACCAGACTTGTTTGCCATTCCTCTTGCCTCATCCATACAATTTTTTCAATTCCTAATCAGTCCACAGTGATTTCACCGTTTTTACAGTAACTCTCTTAGTGGGTACATGCTTATTAGTAACTAGAATAAGCAATTTCATAAATGTGTCAAGTACAGCGTCTGGTTCCTCCTCATTACATAACACAGACCAGCAAATATTCTATACATCAACAACATAGGAGTCACTACAAAACCTATTATATGACCTCTTATACATTATATTAGGCCCAGCCCTTGGAACATTGGTTTTCCTAGATATGGCTACTATATTGTGATCAGTACAGCCGATGGATTTGGATTCTGCTTTAAAGGAAATGTCGGCAGCCTTAGTAAAGATGCTGTTTGTAACTTCCATGGTAGGTTGACTGATAACCTGAACCAGGTTGAAGCCACTAGTTACAGTTCATCAGGGCAGCCTGATAACCTGAACCAGGTTGAAGCCACTAGTTACAGCTCATCAGAGCAGCCTGATAACCTGAACCAGGTTGAAGCCACTAGTTACAGTTCATCAGGGCAGCCTGATATACTGAACCAGGTTGAAGCCACTAGTTACAGTTCATCAGGGCAGCCTGATAACCTGAACCAGGTTGAAGCCACTAGTTACAGCTCATCAGAGCAGCCTGATAACCTGAACCAGGTTGAAGCCACTAGTTACAGTTCATCAGGGCAGCCTGATAACCTGAACCAGGTTGAAGCCACTAGTTACAGTTCATCAGGGCAGCCTGATAACCTGAACCAGGTTAAAGCCACTAGTTACAGCTCATCAGAGCAGCCTGATAACCTGAACCAGGTTGAAGCCACTAGTTACAGTTCATCAGGGCAGCCTGATAACCTGAACCAGGTTGAAGCCACTAGTTACAGTTCATCAGGGCAGCCTGATAACCTGAACCAGGTTGAAGCCACTAGTTACAGTTCATCAGGGCAGCCTGATAACCTGAACCAGGTTGAAGCCACTAGTTACAGTTCATCAGGGCAGCCTGATAACCTGAACCAGGTTGAAGCCACTAGTTACAGTTCATCAGGGCAGCCTGATAACCTGAACCAGGTTGAAGCCACTAGTTACAGCTCATCAGAGCAGCCTGATAACCTGAACCAGGTTGAAGCCACTAGTTACAGTTCATCAGGGCAGCCTGATAACCTGAACCAGGTTGAAGCCACTAGTTACAGTTCATCAGGGCAGCCTGATAACCTGAACCAGGTTGAAGCCACTAGTTACAGCTCATCAGGGCAGCCTGATAACCTGAACCAGGTTGAAGCCACTAGTTACAGTTCATCAGGGCAGCCTGATAACCTGAACCAGGTTGAAGCCACTAGTTACAGTTCATCAGGGCAGCCTGATAACCTGAACCAGGTTGAAGCCACTAGTTACAGTTCATCAGGGCAGCCTGATAACCTGAACCAGGTTGAAGCCACTAGTTACAGTTCATCAGGGCAGCCTGATAACCTGAACCAGGTTGAAGCCACTAGTTACAGTTCATCAGGGCAGCCTGATAACCTGAACCAGGTTGAAGCCACTAGTTACAGCTCATCAGAGCAGCCTGATAACCTGAACCAGGTTGAAGCCACTAGTTAAAGTTCATCAGGGCAGCCTGATAACCTGAACCAGGTTGAAGCCACTAGTTACAGTTCATCAGGGCAGCCTGATAACCTGAACCAGGTTGAAGCCACTAGTTACAGTTCATCAGGGCAGCCTGATAACCTGAACCAGGTTGAAGCCACTAGTTACAGTTCATCAGGGCAGCCTGATAACCTGAACCAGGTTGAAGCCACTAGTTACAGCTCATCAGAGCAGCCTGATAACCTGAACCAGGTTGAAGCCACTAGTTAAAGTTCATCAGGGCAGCCTGATAACCTGAACCAGGTTGAAGCCACTAGTTAAAGTTCATCAGAGCAGCCTGATAACCTGAACCAGGTTGAAGCCACTAGTTACAGTTCATCAGGGCAGCCTGATAACCTGAACCAGGTTGAAGCCACTAGTTACAGTTCATCAGGGCAGCCTGGTAACCTGAACCAGGTTGAAGCCACTAGTTAAAGTTCATCAGGGCAGCCTGATAACCTGAACCAGGTTGAAGCCACTAGTTACAGTTCATCAGGGCAGCCTGATAACCTGAACCAGGTTGAAGCCACTAGTTACAGTTCATCAGGGCAGCCTGATAACCTGAACCAGGTTGAAGCCACTAGTTACAGCTCATCAGAGCAGCCTGATAACCTGAACCAGGTTGAAGCCACTAGTTACAGTTCATCAGGGCAGCCTGATAACCTGGACCAGGTTGAAGCCACTAGTTACAGCTCATCAGAGCAGCCTGATAACCTGAACCAGGTTGAAGCCACTAGTTACAGTTCATCAGGGCAGCCTGGTAACCTGAACCAGGTTGAAGCCACTAGTTACAGTTCATCAGGGCAGCCTGGTAACCTGAACCAGGTTGAAGCCACTAGTTAAAGTTCATCAGGGCAGCCTGATAACCTGAACCAGGTTGAAGCCACTAGTTACAGTTCATCAGGGCAGCCTGATAACCTGAACCAGGTTGAAGCCACTAGTTACAGTTCATCAGGGCAGCCTGATAACCTGAACCAGGTTGAAGCCACTAGTTACAGCTCATCAGAGCAGCCTGATAACCTGAACCAGGTTGAAGCCACTAGTTACAGTTCATCAGGGCAGCCTGATAACCTGAACCAGGTTGAAGCCACTAGTTACAGTTCATCAGGGCAGCCTGGTAACCTGAACCAGGTTGAAGCCACTAGTTAAAGTTCATCAGGGCAGCCTGATAACCTGAACCAGGTTGAAGCCACTAGTTACAGTTCATCAGGGCAGCCTGATAACCTGAACCAGGTTGAAGCCACTAGTTACAGTTCATCAGGGCAGCCTGATACCCTGAACCAGGTTGAAGCCACTAGTTACAGTTCATCAGGGCAGCCTGATAACCTGAACCAGGTTGAAGCCACTAGTTACAGTTCATCAGGGCAGCCTGATAACCTGAACCAGGTTGAAGCCACTAGTTACAGTTCATCAGGGCAGCCTGATAACCTGAACCAGGTTGAAGCCACTAGTTACAGCTCATCAGAGCAGCCTGATAACCTGAACCAGGTTGAAGCCACTAGTTACAGTTCATCAGGGCAGCCTGATAACCTGAACCAGGTTGAAGCCACTAGTTACAGTTCATCAGGGCAGCCTGGTAACCTGAACCAGGTTGAAGCCACTAGTTACAGTTCATCAGGGCAGCCTGATAACCTGAACCAGGTTGAAGCCACTAGTTACAGTTCATCAGGGCAGCCTGATAACCTGAACCAGGTTGAAGCCACTAGTTACAGTTCATCAGGGCAGCCTGATACCCTGAACCAGGTTGAAGCCACTAGTTACAGTTCATCAGGGCAGCCTGATAACCTGAACCAGGTTGAAGCCACTAGTTACAGTTCATCAGGGTAGCCTGATAACCTGAACCAGGTTGAAGCCGCTAGTTACAGTTCATCAGGGCAGCCTGATAACCTGAACCAGGTTGAAGCCGCTAGTTACAGTTCATCAGAGCAGCCTGATAACCTGAACCAGGTTGAAGCCGCTAGTTACAGTTCATCAGAGCAGCCTGATAACCTGAACCAGGTTGAAGCCACTAGTTACAGTTCATCAGGGCAGCCTGATAACCTGAACCAGGTTGAAGCCACTAGTTACAGTTCATCAGGGCAGCCTGATAACCTGAACCAGGTTGAAGCCACTAGTTACAGTTCATCAGGGCAGCCTGATAACCTGAACCAGGTTGAAGCCACTAGTTATAGTTCATCAGGGCAGCCTGATAACCTGAACCAGGTTGAAGCCACTAGTTACAGTTCATCAGGGCAGCCTGATATACTGAACCAGGTTGAAGCCACTAGTTACAGTTCATCAGGGCAGCCTGATAACCTGAACCATGTTGAAGCCACTAGTTACAGTTCATCAGGGCAGCCTGGTAACCTGAACCAGGTTGAAGCCACTAGTTACAGTTCATCAGGGCAGCCTGATAACCTGAACCAGGTTGAAGCCACTAGTTACAGCTCATCAGAGCAGCCTGATAACCTGAACCAGGTTGAAGCCACTAGTTACAGTTCATCAGGGCAGCCTGATAACCTGAACCAGGTTGAAGCCACTAGTTACAGTTCATCAGGGCAGCCTGGTAACCTGAACCAGGTTGAAGCCACTAGTTACATTTAATCAGGGCAGCCTGATAACCTGAACCAGGTTGAAGCCACTAGTTACAGTTCATCAGAGCAGCCTGATGAAAGCTAGCAAATATTTAAATCCCCTAGAAACCGCTAGGTTGATATCAATTACATTATCAAGCTTTTCACACATTATCCAGATACTGACTGTTCGTTACTTGGTGGTGTATAGCAGCTTCCCACCAGAATGGGCTTCAGATGAGGCAGATGAACCTGCAGCCATATTAGATACTGACTGTCCGTTACTTGGTGGTGTATAGCAGCTTCCCACCAGAATGGGCTTCAGATGAGGCAGATGAACCTGCAGCCATATTAGATACTGACTGTTCGTTACTTGGTGGTGTATAGCAGCTTCCCACCAGAATGGGCTTCAGATAAGGCAGATGAACCTGCAGCCATATCACTTCAGTATTTAACATCTTCTCTAAGCTTTACAGGAATGTGGTTCTGAATATAAATGGCAACACCTCCAACTTTGGCATTTCTGTATTTTCTGTAGATGTTATAACCATATATTGCTACCACTGTATCATCAAATGTATTATCTAAGTGAGTTTCAGAGATTGTCAGAATATGAATGTCCTCTGTTATGTAGTATAGTATTTAGTATACAGTAGTATATTATACCGTAGCTAGCCTGTCATTGGTCTGTATGTTATATAGTGTAACGTTTTTATATTACACCGTAGCTAGCCTGTCATTGGACTGTATTTTACACCATAGCTAGCCTGTCATTGGTCTGTATTTTATACCGTAGCTAGCCTGTCATTGGTCTGTATTTTATACCGTAGCTAGCCTGTCATTGGTCTGTATTTTATACCGTAGCTAGCCTGTCATTGGTCTGTATTTTATACCGTAGCTAGCCTGTCATTGGTCTGTATTTTATACCGTAGCTAGCCTGTCATTGGTCTGTATTTTATACCATAGCTAGCCTGTCATTGTTCTGTACTTTATATAGTATACTGTGTTATATTATACTGTAACTAGCCTTTCATTTTGTCTGTAACCTCATAGAAATATCTTGGAATTTTAATTGCATATTCAACAACTTACAAAAACATTGAAGCTGAAATTGGGATTTTATTTTAGGAATAAGGCCTGTTTTTCTTTTGAAGCCAGAAGGAGGCTGGTATCAGCTACATTTATGCCTTTACTAGACAATGGGGATATTTATATATGAATGCTTCCGCTCAGTGTTTGAGATCAATTGACACTCTTTACCATGGCACTTTGAGATTTATTTTAAACTGCGACATCCTTACGCACCACTGCACTTTGTATACCAGGGTTGGCTGGCCTTCTCTAGTCACTCGTAGGCTCAGTCACTGGTATACCAGGGTTGGCTGGCCTTCTCTAGTCACTCGTAGGCTCAGTCACTGGTATACCAGGGTTGGCTGGCCTTCTCTAGTCACTCGTAGGCTCAGTCACTGGTACATGTTTATTTACAAAGCCATTTTGGGTTTACTACCTTTTTATTTGGGCATTTTTATTGTTCAGAAATGTGGTGGGTCGTCTCTTTGATCGCTGGACTTTATCATGCTAACTGTTCCAAATGTCCAAACTGAATTTGGTAACCCTGCATGGTAACAGTGTCTGGTGGAATTAGTCTCTCACAGCCTCTCATACTGAGATTGGTAATATTGTCTCAACCTCTCAACACATTGTGGGATTTGCTGTTTCTCTGTCAAACAGATTAGATGAGATCACATTATGTTTGTCTTCCTTTGCCAATTGCTGAGTCTAATGCCAGCTTTCAAACAGAAGCTGTTATGTGGACATAATACACATATTTCACATTCCTTCAATGGAATCTGACAGAACACAGTAGAACCATCTCCTCTCCCTGTAGTAACGACGGTTCTGATCCCACTCAGCAGAACACAGTAGAACCATCTCCTCTCCCTGTAGTAACGATGGTTCTGATCCCACTCAGCAGAACACAGTAGAACCATCTCCTCTCACTGTAGTAACGACGGTTCTGATCCCACTCAGCAGAACACAGTAGAACCATCTCCTCTCACTGTAGTAACGACGGTTCTGATCCCACTCAGCAGAACACAGTAGAACCATCTCCTCTCCCTGTAGTAACGACGGTTCTGATCCCACTCAGCAGAACACAGTAGAACCAGGGATCATATACACACCACCCATCTCCTCTCCCTGTAGTAACGATGGTTCTGATCCCACTCAGCAGAACACAGTAGAACCATCTCCTCTCACTGTAGTAACGACGGTTCTGATCCCACTCAGCAGAACACAGTAGAACCATCTCCTCTCCCTGTAGTAACGACGGTTCTGATCCCACTCAGCAGAACACAGTAGAACCAGGGATCATATACACACCACCCATCTCCTCTCACTGTAGTAACGACGGTTCTGATCCCACTCAGCAGAACACAGTAGAACCATCTCCTCTCACTGTAGTAACGACGGTTCTGATCCCACTCAGCAGAACACAGTAGAACCAGGGATCATATACACACCACCCATCTCCTCTCACTGTAGTAACGACGGTTCTGATCCCACTCAGCAGAACACAGTAGAACCATCTCCTAATACTGTAGTAACGACGGTTCTGATCCCACTCAGCAGAACACAGTAGAACCATCTCCTCTCCCTGTAGTAACGACGGTTCTGATCCCACTCAGCAGAACACAGTAGAACCATCTCCTCTCCCTGTAGTAACGACGGTTCTGATCCCACTCAGCAGAACACAGTAGAACCATCTCCTCTCCCTGTAGTAACGCCGGTTCTGATCCCACTCAGCAGAACAGTAGAACCATCTCCTCTCACTGTAGTAACGACAGTTCTGATCCCACTCAGCAGAACACAGTAGAACCATCTCCTCTCACTGTAGTAACGATGGTTCTGATCCCACTCAGCAGAACACAGTAGAACCATCTCCTCTCACTGTAGTAACGACGGTTCTGATCCCACTCAGCAGAACACAGTAGAACCATCTCCTCTCACTGTAGTAACGGCGGTTCTGATCCCACTCAGCAGAACACAGCCCAGCCAGTGGAAACACCACACTATCTCTTTAATTGTGCTAATTCTAGCCCTGGTCCTCTGTAGAATGTCCAGTCCTTCCAAGCACAGATTAGGGCTGTATGCTGAAACACACTTGTCACTGAATCAGCTTAAACTTTGCTCAGCAAGCATGTGAGAGGGTGATAACAGGCATGTTTGTATTGTTGGGGTTTAGGGCTCTGCCCTGGTCCTCTAGATCATATGCTCTCTCTGTGAGTTTGGCTGTTTAAGGAGCTGTTTGCTCAGTGCACAGGGAACACACTGGGAACAAATACTATTCTATAAACATATTCCCTGTTACTGTCCTCAAACACCACTGTATCCAAATAATATATGTCAAATGTACATATCGTCATTCAGGATGATATCCTCCTATCCTCCTATCCTATCCCCCCCCCCCCCCCCCCCGTCTCCTATACTCCCCCTCCCCCCCCGGCTCCTATCCTCCCTCCCCCCCGGTTCCTGTCCTCCCCCCCCCCCCCCCGGCTCCTATCCTCCCCCCCGGGAGAGGAGAGGAGAGGAGAGGAGAGGTGAAGAGAGGAGAGGTGAAGAGAGGAGAGGGAAGGAGAGGAGAGGAGAAGAGAGGTGAAGAGAGGAGAGGAGAAGAGAAGAGAAGAGAAGAGAAGAGGAGAGGAGAGGAGAGGAGGAGAGGTTAAGAGAGGAGAGGAGAGGTTAAGAGAGGAGAGATTAAGAGAGGAGAGGTTAAGAGAGGAGAGGAGAGGAGAGGAGAGGAGAGGAGAGGAGAGGAGAGGAGAGGAGAGGAGAGGAGAGGAGGAGAGGAGAAGAGAGGAGAGGAGAGGTGAAGAGAGGAGAGAAGAGGAGAGGTGAAGAGAGGTGAGGAGAGGAGAGAGGAGAAGAGAGGAGAGGAGAGGAGAGGAGAGAAGAGGTGAAGAGGGGAGAGGAGAGGAGAGGTGAAGAGAGGTGAGGAGAGGAGAGAGAGGAGAGGAGAGGAGAGGAGAGGAGAAGAGAAGAGAGGATAGGAGAGGAGAGGAGAGGAGAGGAGAGGAGAAGAGAGGAGAGGAGAGGAGAGGAGAGGAGAGGAGAGGAGAAGAGAGGAGAGGTGAAGAGAGGAGAGGAGAGGAGAGGAGAAGAGAGTTAATGTGAGGTGAAGAGAGGAGAAGAGAGGAAAGGGGAGGAGAGGTGAAGAGTGGAGAGGTGAAGAGAGGAGAGGTGAAGAGAGGAGAGGAGAAGAGAGGTGAAGAGAGGAGAGGAGAAGAGAAGAGAAGAGGAGAGGAGAGGAGAGGAGAGGAGAGGAGAGGAGAGGTGAAGAGAGGAGAGGTGAAGAGAGAAGAGGAGAGAGAGAGGAGAGGAGAGGAGAGGAGAGGAGAGGAGAGGAGGAGAGGAGAAGAGAGGAGAGGAGAGGTGAAGAGAGGAGAGAAGAGGAGAGGTGAAGAGAGGTGAGGAGAGGAGAGAGAGAGGAGAGGAGAGGAGAGGAGAGGAGAGGAGAGGAGAGGAGAAGAGAAGAGAAGGAGAGGAGAGGAGAGGAGAGGTGAAGAGAGGAGAGGAGAGGAGAGGTGAAGAGAGGAGAGGTGAAGAGAGGAGAGGTGAAGAGAGGAGAGTTGAAGAGAGGTGGAGATAGGAGAGGTGAAGAGAGGAGAGGAGAGGAGAGGAGAGGTGAAGAGAGGAGAGGAGAGGATAGGTGAAGAGAGGTGAGGAGAGGAGAGGTGAAGAGAGGAGAGGAGAGGAGAGGAGAGGAGAGGAGAGGAGAGGAGAGGAGAGGAGAGGAGAGGAGAGGAGAAGAGAGAGAGGAAATGGGGAGGAGTGTTGAGGATAGCCACAGACATGCTCATGAATATTATAATAACAGCGCTAGCTATATTCCTTCACTATTTTGCCACTTGGCTTTTCTACATTCATTGACATGCCCCTGGCATATGACCCAGTACTCCACCACATCACAGAGCAGAGGAGGAAGGGAGGGAGAGGAGGAAGGGAGGGAGAGGAGGGAGAGGAGGAAGGGAGGGAGAGGAGGAAGGGAGGGAGAGGAGGGAGAGGAGGGAGAGGAGGGCTGAGTATTTGGCACAATGAATGAAACATTAACCCTTTGTCAGTCTACACTAAAGTCATTAAAATATCCCACTTCCAGCAGATCTGATTCCAGGACAGATTTATTCAGGCTTTAATTGTCTCTGTGATATTCAAGCTGAGAGGATCTCTGACTGGCACCAGCTGTTCGCTCTGACATAATGAGGTTAGGACTGGATAGGGCTAGATAGAGCTGGGTGGAGCAGTGGTTCAACAGGGAGGAGGGAAGAGGAGGACACACCTGAGTGGTTCAACAGGGAGGAGGGAAGAGGAGGACACACCTGAGTGGTTCAACAGGGAGGAGGGAAGAGGAGGACACACCTGAGTGGTTCAACAGGGAGGAGGGAAGAGGAGGACACACCTGAGTGGTTCAACAGGGAGGAGGGAAGAGGAAGACACACCTGAGTGGTTCAACAGGGAGGAGGGAAGAGGAGGACACACCTGAGTGGTTCAACAGGGAGGAGGGAAGAGGAGGACGCACCTGAGTGGTTCAACAGGGAGGAGGGAAGAGGAGGACACACCTGAGTGGTTCAACAGGGAGGAGGGAAGAGGAGGACACACCTGAGTGGTTCAACAGGGAGGAGGGAAGAGGAGGACACACCTGAGTGGTTCAACAGGGAGGAGGGAAGAGGAGGACACACCTGAGTGGTTCAACAGGGAGGAGGGAAGAGGAGGACACACCTGAGTGGTTCAACAGGGAGGAGGGAAGAGGAGGACACACCTGAGTGGTTCAACAGGGAGGAGGGAAGAGGAGGACACACCTGAGTGGTTCAACAGGGAGGAGGGAAGAGGAGGACACACCTGAGTGATTCAACAGGGAGGAGGGAAGAGGAGGACACACCTGAGTGGTTCAACAGGGAGGAGGGAAGAGGAGGACACACCTGAGTGGTTCAACAGGGAGGAGGTGGTTCAACAGGTAGGAGGGAAGAGGAAGACGCACCTGAGTGGTTCAACAGGTAGGAGGGAAGAGGAGGACACACCTGAGTGGTTCAACAGGGAGGAGGTGGTTCAACAGGTAGGAGGGAAGAGGAAGACGCACCTGAGTGGTTCAACAGGGAGGAGGGAAGAGGAGGACGCACCTGAGTGGTTCAACAGGGAGGAGGGAAGAGGAGGACACACCTGAGTGGTTCAACAGGGAGGAGGGAAGAGGAGGACACACCTGAGTGGTTCAACAGGGAGGAGGGAAGAGGAGGACACACCTGAGTGGTTCAACAGGGAGGAGGTGGTTCAACAGGTAGGAGGGAAGAGGAAGACGCACCTGAGTGGTTCAACAGGGAGGAGGGAAGAGGAGGACACACCTGAGTGGTTCAACAGGGAGGAGGTGGTTCAACAGGTAGGAGGGAAGAGGAAGACGCACCTGAGTGGTTCAACAGGGAGGAGGGAAGAGGAGGACACACCTGAGTGGTTCAACAGGGAGGAGGGAAGAGGAGGACACACCTGAGTGGTTCAACAGGGAGGAGGGAAGAGGAGGACGCACCTGAGTGGTTCAACAGGGAGGAGGGAAGAGGAGGACACACCTGAGTGGTTCAACAGGTAGGAGGGAAGAGGAAGACACACCTGAGTGATTCAACAGGGAGGAGGGAAGAGGAGGACACACCTGAGTGGTTCAACAGGGAGGAGGGAAGAGGAGGACACACCTGAGTGGTTCAACAGGGAGGAGGGAAGAGGAGGACACACCTGAGTGGTTCAACAGGGAGGAGGGAAGAGGAGGACGCACCTGAGTGGTTCAACAGGGAGGAGGGAAGAGGAGGACACACCTGAGTGGTTCAACAGGGAGGAGGGAAGAGGAGGACACACCTGAGTGATTCAACAGGGAGGAGGGAAGAGGAGGACACACCTGAGTGGTTCAACAGGGAGGAGGGAAGAGGAGGACACACCTGAGTGGTTCAACAGGGAGGAGGGAAGAGGAGGACACACCTGAGTGGTTCAACAGGGAGGAGGGAAGAGGAGGACGCACCTGAGTGGTTCAACAGGGAGGAGGGAAGAGGAAGACACACCTGAGTGATTCAACAGGGAGGAGGGAAGAGGAGGACACACCTGAGTGGTTCAACAGGGAGGAGGGAAGAGGAGGACACACCTGAGTGGTTCAACAGGGAGGAGGGAAGAGGAGGACGCACCTGAGTGGTTCAACAGGGAGGAGGGAAGAGGAGGACACACCTGAGTGGTTCAACAGGGAGGAGGGAAGAGGAGGACACACCTGAGTGGTTCAACAGGGAGGAGGGAAGAGGAGGACGCACCTGAGTGGTTCAACAGGGAGGAGGGAAGAGGAGGACACACCTGAGTGGTTCAACAGGGAGGAGGGAAGAGGAGGACGCACCTGAGTGGTTCAACAGGGAGGAGGGAAGAGGAGGACACACCTGAGTGGTTCAACAGGGAGGAGGGAAGAGGAGGACACACCTGAGTGGTTCAACAGGGAGGAGGGAAGAGGAGGACACACCTGAGTGATTCAATCAATCAATCAAATGTATTTATAAATCCCTTTTTACATCAGCTGATATCTCAAAGTGCTGTACAGAAACCCAGCCTAAAACCCCAAACAGCAAGCAATGCAGGTGTAGAAGCACGGTGGCTAGGAAAAACTCCCTAGAAAGGCCAAAACCTAGGAAGAAACCTAGAGAGGAACCAGGCTATGAGGGGTGGCCAGTCCTCTTCTGGCTGTGCCAGGTGGAGAGGAACCAGGCTATGAGGGGTGGCCAGTCCTCTTCTGGCTGTGCCGGGTGGAGAGGAACCAGGCTATGAGGGGTGGCCAGTCCTCTTCTGGCTGTGCCGGGTGGAGAGGAACCAGGCTATGAGGGGTGGCCAGTCCTCTTCTGGCTGTGCCGGGTGGAGAGGAACCAGGCTATGAGGGGTGGCCAGTCCTCTTCTGGCTGTGCCGGGTGGAGAGGAACCAGGCTATGAGGGGTGGCCAGTCCTCTTCTGGCTGTGCCGGGTGGAGAGGAACCAGGCTATGAGGGGTGGCCAGTCCTCTTCTGGCTGTGCCGGGTGGAGAGGAACCAGGCTATGAGGGGTGGCCAGTCCTCTTCTGGCTGTGCCGGGTGGAGAGGAACCAGGCTATGAGGGGTGGCCAGTCCTCTTCTGGCTGTGCCGGGTGGAGAGGAACCAGGCTATGAGGGGTGGCCAGTCCTCTTCTGGCTGTGCCGGGTGGAGATTATAACAGAAGAGATTCGTTCATAGATGACCAGCAGGGTCAGACACTATTAATCACAGTGGTTGTAAATGGTGCAACAGGACACCACCTCAAGAGTAAATATGAACAGTGTACTTTACACATTTCATTACATTTTTATATATTGCAAATAAAATGTAAAAACAATCACAAATAATATTTGATATTATTAATTTCAAACATCGGCATTAGCATGAGAAGAACTTACCAGTTACCAGTCCAAAACATCCGTTCAAAAAATATGCTTCCATTTGAGTCATGGTCGCTAACTGAGTCGTCTTCCAAAAGCATATGTTTCACTTTCACGATCATTCGATATATAAACAGCTGAAGATGCACGTTACCGAAATAGTGCTGTGCTTAACGAGCTTGGCTCCTTCCAGTATGAATCTTCAGTGGCGAAAGACCGTCTTTACGCAAGAGTTTACTACATGGGTTGGTCTTCCAACACAGAACCATTGCATATTGCCGTTTTCCTCTGCTCATTGGCTACCTACTCAGCTAGATTTCAAGACGATCAGTGGTCATTGGGTTAAAATACAGTCAATCAACGAAACAGCGGTCGTATAATTGGTGCACAATGAGGTCGTTACTTGTTGTCTTCCAATCGGTTTCTTTGGGTCAATACGTCCCGCGAAATGACCCATCAAGTTTGGTTGTGTTACAAACAAACAGTTGATTGAAACCAAAAATGACTGGATAAAGTCAGGTTTAGTCTGTGTATTTACATCGAATATTGAATGACACGAAATTCAACGAGATAAGCGTTCACAAAATGTTTCGTGTTAGGCTATAAAAATGGATTTAACCGAACAAAAGACCATTCATTGAGTAATAATGAGCCTTGGGATTGCAAACAGAGCAAGATCTTCAAAGGTAAACAATTTATTTCATTGCAATCTGTGATTTTCTTACGCCTGTGCTGGTTGAAATAGTATCTTGGTATGTGGCTCTGTGCTCAGATAATCGCATCGTATTCTTTCACACTAAATCATTTTTTAAATCTGACAACGCAGTTGGATTAGCAAGATTCAAGCCTTTTGAAGCATGTGAGACACTTGTATTTTCAGGAATGTTTAATATGACTTTATGTGGCGATCACCGTATGTTGTCGAATTTAAACCCGGTACCGGTATCCGTAGCGCAGAGAAGTTAACCTGTTTGGGCTGCAAGGGGCAGTATTGAGTAGCCAGATAAAAGGTGCCCATTTCAAACGGCCTCGTACTCAATTCTTGCTCGTACAATATGCATATTATTATTACTATTGGATAGAAAACACTATCTAGTTTCTAAAACCGTTTGAATTATGTCTCTGAGTGAAACAGAACTCATTCTGCAGCACATTTCCTGACCAGGAAGTGGAAAGTCTGAAATCGATGCTCTGTTCTTCTTCCTGCCTGGGAAGATGGGCACGAGACCTATTAGTATACATGCACGTCATACACCTTCCCCTGGGTGTCAATAGGCTGTGAGAGAAGAAATGAGGTGATTATCTTGGTCTGAGATGGAATACATCATCTTGGAATGACGTGTCCGTCATTTTCGGTACTCTGAAGAGCGCGAGGTGGACAGTGGGATTGCCTTTTGTTTAGCTGCCGTTATAGGCGACTAATATCTCCGGCTTTGATTTTATTTGATACATGTCACCATATCATCGTAAAGTATGTTTTTTCAATATAGTTTCATCAGATTATTGAATTTTTTTCGGGAGTTTTGCCGTGTTCCGTTCTCTTCCGTTTGTTGACATGGAGAGCTTTGTGCCACTAGGCTAGTGTGCTTGCTATATGAAGAGGGAAAGTTGCCGTTCTAAATCCAAACAACAATTGTTCTGGACAAAGGACACCTTGTCCAACATTCTGATGGAAGATCAGCAAAAGTAAGAAACATTTTATGATGCTATTTCATATATCTGTCGTACATGTGAACTAGTCGCCGGCGCCCAACTTAGGGGTACTCTAGCTATACCGAAGCTGGATGTCGTAATTAAGTTATTTTTTAGAATTCTAACACTGCGATTTCATTAAGAACCGTTTGGCCGTTTGAAATGGGCACCTTTTATCTGGCTACTCAATACTGCCCCTGCAGCCCAAACAGGTTAAAGAACACCATCTGTGTTCTGTTAGACAGGTAACTCTATCCTCTATTAACCTTTCACGAGTATCTACCCCGGGTCCGGGATCACCCCCCACCCCCCCCACACTGAGTAGCATAGCCTAGCATAGCGTCACAATTAAATAGTAGCATCTAAATATCATTAAATCACAAGTCCAAGACACCTAGTGAAAGATACAGATCTTGTGAATAAAGCCACCATTTCAGATTTTTTAAATGTTTTACAGGGAAGACAAAATATGTAAATCTATTAGCTAACCACGTTAGCAAAAGACACCACTTTTCTAACTCCATCAGTTTCTTACTCCATCAGGTGCTATCACCAATTCGGCTAAACTAAGATATTAATAGCCACTAACCAAGAAAAAACCTCATCAGATGACAGTCTGATAACATATTTATGGTATAGGATAGGTTTTGTTAGAAAAATGTGCATATTTCAGGTAGATATCATAGTTTACAATTGCACCCACCGTCACAAATGGACTAGAATAAATACATAGAGCAACGTGTTTACCTAATTACTAATCATCAAACATTTCGTAAAAATACACAGCATACACTAATCGAAAGACACAGATCCTGTGAATACAGACAATATTTCAGATTTTCTAAGTGTCTTACAGCGAAAACACAATAAATCGTTATATTAGCATACCACATATGCAAACGTTACCAGAGCATTGATTCTAGCCAAAGAGAGCGATAACGTAAACATCGCCAAAATATGTTAATTTTTTCACTAACCTTCTCAGAATTCTTCAGATGACACCCCTGTAACATCACATTACAACATACATATACAGTTTGTTCGAAAATGTGCATATTTAGCCACCAAAATCATGGTTAGACAATGACAAAAGTTGCCCAGCTGGTCAGACAATGTCGTGCGCCATATTAGACAGTGATCTAGTCGTATACATAAATACTCATAAACGTGACTAAAAAATATAGGGTGGACAGCGATTGATAGACAATTTAATTCTTAATACAATCGCTGATTTACATTTTTTTAATTATCCTTACTTTTCAATACAGTTTGCGCCAAGCGAAGCTATGTCTAAAAAGATGGCGTCATAAGCGATTAATATTTCTCGACAGAAACACGATTTATCATAATAAATTGTTCCTACTTTGAGCTGTTCTTCCATCAGAATCTTGGGCAAAGAATCCTTTCTTGGGTCTAATCGTCTTTTGGTCGAAAGCTGTCCTCTTGCCATGTAGAAATGCCCATTGCGTTCGGCATGAACTGGAACCGTGCCCAGAGATTCACAGTGTCTCAGAAATAAATGTCCCAAAATCGCACTAAACGGATATAAATTGCTATAAAACGGTTTAAATTAACCTGTTGGGGATGGGGGCGCTGTTTAGACTATTTATGCTAATTGGGTAATTTTTGAAACGGCTTCCCACAAAATCCTTGATCGTACAATATGCATATTATTATTATTATTGGATAGAAAACAGTCTATAGTTTCTATAGGAGTTGAAATTTTGTCTCTAAGTGGAACAGAGCCCATTCTACAGCAATTTCCCTGACATGGAGTCAGATTTGAGAAATGTTGGCCACTGTTCTGAAGTCAGTTAAAAGGGCACTGTTATTGCTATGACTATACGGACACTTCTTACGTCTTCCCCTGGATGCCTTTACGTGATGACGATTCCAATGGGGTCGATTGCGCGTTCACAGACACTACAAATGAAAAAACCCTGAGGCTAGTCATTCTTTTGGAGCTGCGTCATGCGCCTAGAGGACACCGGCCCGCACCTGTTCCAAGCGTTAGTTTAGCCTGTTATATTTCTCCGGTCATCTTTTCACTCGTTATAGGAGTTAAAAACATCATAAGGTAGTTAATTTAAAGCGTTTTATAGCAATTTATATCCGTTTAGTGCGATTTTGGGACATTTATTTTTGAAACGATGTGAATAGTTGGGCACGCTTTTCAGTTCATCCCGAACGCAGTTGGCATTTCCACATGGCAAGAGGACAGCTTTCCACCAAAAGACGATTACTCCCAAGAAAGGATCCTTTGCCCAAGATACTGATGGAAGAACAGCTCAAGGTAGGACATTTTTATTATGATAAATCGTGTTTCTGTCGAAACATTTTAGTGGCTTAGGACGCCATGTTTTTTGACGTAGCTTCGCTTGGCGCAAACTGTATTGAAAAGTAAGGATAAATTAAAAAATGTAATTCCGCAATTGTATTAAGAATTAAATTGTCTATCAATCCCTGTCCACCCTATATTTTTTAGTCACGTTTATGAGTATTTATGTATAAGAGTAGATCACTGTCTAAGTGGCGCAAGGACATATTCTGACCAGCTGAGTTACATTTCACATTGTCTAACCATGATTTTGGTGGCTAAATATAAACGTTTTCGATCAAACTCTATATGCATTGTGTAATATGATGTTACAGGAGTGTCATCTGAAGAATTCTGAGAAGGTTAGTGAAAAAATTAATATATATTTGGCGATGTTGACGTTATCGCTCACTTTGGCTAGAATCAATGCTGGGCTGCTATGTGCTATGTGCTATGCTAATATAACGATTTATTGTGTTTTCGCTGTAAGACACTTAGAAAATCTGAAATATTGTCTGTATTCACAGGATCTGTGTCTTTCGATTCGTGTATGCTGTGTATTTTTACGAAATGTTTGATGATTAGTAAGTAGGTAAACACGTTGCTCAATGTAGTTTTTCTATTCCATTTGTGACGGTGGGTGCAATTGTAACCTATGCCATCTACCTGAAATATGCACTTTTTTCTAACAAAACCTATCCCATACCATAAATATGTTATCAGACTGTCATCTGATTAGTTCTTTTGTTGGTTAGGGGCTATAAATATCTTAGTTTAGCCGAATTGGTGATGGCTACTGGTGTTGGTGGACAAATAAAAGATGGTGGATTATGCTAATGTGTTTTTAGGTAATAGATGTACATCTTTACATATTGTGTCTTCCCTGTAAAACATTTTAAAAATCGGACATGTTGACTGGATTCACAAGATCTGTGTCTTTCATTAGCTGTATTGGACTTTAATGTGTGAAAGTTAAATATTTAAAAAAAAAAATTTTTTTGAATTTCGCGGCACTGGTTTTTCAGTGGGGGGGGGGGGGGTGTGCCGCTAGCGCCACGCTGATCCTAGACAGGTTAACTACCTTATGATGTTTTTAACTCCTATAACGAGTAGAAACATGACCGGAGAAATATAACTGGCTCCACTAATGCTTGGAAAAAGAGCAGGGTCGGTGTCCACCGCGCGCCCGACGCAGCTGGAAAGGAGTTCCTACCTACACGTGTTTTTGTTTTATAGGGGCTGTGATTGCGCAATCGATACCATTCAAATCGTCATCACGTAAAGGCATCCAGGGGAAGACGTAAGCAGTGTCCGTATCCTGATAGCGTTCACAGTGGCCTTTAAACTGACTCCAGATCAGGGGCCAAAATGTGTGAAATCTGACTCCATGTCAGGGAAATTGCTGTAGAATGAGTTCTGTTCCACTCAGAGACAAAATTCCAACGCCTATAGAAACTAGAGACTGTTTTCTATCCAATAATAGTAATAATATGCATATTGTACGATAAAGAATTTAGTAGGAAGCCGTTTAATCTGTAATGCAATTATGCTAATGAGAAAACAGCACCCCCTGTAGTCGCAAGAAGTTAATGCATTAATCTGAGTACAGAGCTCAGAGCCCAAACAAGCCATACAGATATCCGCCATGTTGTGGAGTCAACAGAAGTCAGAAATAGCATTGTAAATATTCACTTACCTTTGATGATCTTCATCAGAATGCACTCCCAGGATTCCCAGTTCCACAATAAATGTTTGATTTGTTTGATAAAGTCCATAATTTATGTCCAAACACCTCCTTTTTGGTCGCGCTTTTAGTACACAAACCAAACTCACGACGCGCGTGCAGGTCCAGGTGAAAGTTCAGACGAAAAGTAATATTACAGTTCGTAGAAACATGTCAAACTAAGTATAGAATCAATCTTTAGGATGTTTTTATCATAAATCTTCAATAATGTTCCAACCGGAGAATTCCTTTGTCTGTAGAATTGCAATGGATTGCAAGCTACCTCTCACATGAACACGCGTGACCAGCTCGTGGCACTCTGCCAGACCTCTGACTCATTCAGCTCCCATTCCCCCCTCCTTCACAGTAGAAGCATCAAACAAGGTTCTAAAGACTGTTGACATCTAGTGGAAGCCTTAGGAAGTGCAATATGACCCAATTTCCAATATATCTTGGATAAGCAAAGAGTTGAAAAACTACAAACCTCAGATTTCCCACTTCCTGGTTGGATTTTTTCACAGGTTCTTGCCTGCCATATGAGTTCTGTTATACTCACAGACATCCTTCAAACAGTTTTAGAAACTTCAGAGTGTTTTCTATCCATATCTACTAATTATATGCATATTCTAGCTTTTAGGACTGAGTAGCAGGCAGTTTACTCTGGGCATCTTTTTATCCAAGCTACTCAATACTGCCCCCGCCTGTCCCTAAGAAGTTAGGAGTATTTGGTTGTAGAGTGTTTAACACAAAATCCGGGGAGGGGCCAGCTGAGTATAAGACTGTATCATCTGCATATAACTGGATGAGAGAGCTTCCTGCTGCCTGAGCTATGTTGTTGATGTAAATTGAGAAGAGCGTGGGGCCTAGGATCAAGCCTTGGGGCGCTCCCTTGGGGACAGGCAGTGGCTAAGACAGCAGATGTTCTGACTTTATACACTGCACTCTTTGGGAGAGGTAGTTAGCAAACCAGGCCAAAGTCCCCTCAGAGACACCAACACTCCTTAGCTGGCCCACAAGTATGGAATGGTCTACTGTATCGAAAGCTTTGGCCAAATTAATTAAAATAGCGGTACAGGCAACGGTGACATCATTTAGGAGAGAATGCTATAAACATCAAGAAAGCCAGTCAGTTGATTTTTGACAAGTTTTTACAACACTTTTGATAAACAGGGCAAAATAGAAATTGGCCTATAACACTTACGATCAGCTTGACCTCCC